>NC_136891.1:24213556-24501056 GCF_949152265.1 Phoxinus phoxinus
CTGCAGGAATGCTGGACTCATATTCCCCCTACACATACTCGCACACACACAGTCAAGACTATACCGACACCATAGCCTGCGATTGTAACATGGTCAGCTCACAATAATTAGGTCTTTAAGGCCTAATATGCCACTTTTTCAATGTTTCAATACTTCTATTCCAACATAAGATCTAGAGACAAGTATAAGTAAGTCATTTTTTTCAGTCGATTTCCCTGTTAAGTCAGACACTGTGGCGCTCTGTTTATTTGAGCATCCTGACCAGCAAACACACCAGTCACTTGAATCTGTTTGTCCAACCAATGGTTTTATATTTGTAATTCTGTCTTGTGATGCTAGAGATCAAACTCATATGTTGCCTTAAAATGGGAAAAAAAATTACTAGGATTAAAGGGTTTAGAAAATTCATTATAAAAAATAAAAACTTCTTGAAGATAAAGTTACATTAGTTAAAGGAGTCATATGATGCTATTTTAAAAGCTCATTATTTTGTTTATTGGGTGTAATAAAATAGGTTTACATGCTTTAATGTAAAAAAATGTTTAGTACATTATAGCAGTACCTCTATTCCCAGTCTGTCTGAAACGCGCTGATTTCTGATCTGATTGGCCAGCTGACCCAATGTGTTTTGATTGGCCAAACACCTCAATCACGTGTGGCAACTTCCCTTACCATAATAGTGAGCTTTAGCTTCCAAGGCGTTAAGCAAGATCAAGCAGATTGATTGAAACCAACTGTGCAAGTACGACTTGAGCAGAACGTTTCACAGTGGAAAGTAGTCTTTGTATATGGCCGGTGTTGTAGTCTCCCAGGTTCAGGAAGCTAACCTCTGTAACATGCGCTGTGCAGAAGCAAACTTTTGGGTTGCACTGCTCAAGAATAGCTTTATATATAAATCTTGACCTCTGCTTCCTAATTTCATCCATTTTCGGAAGGCCAAACTAAGCGGTTTTGCTTTCGCATACTAACAGACAGCGTCTCCGTGACATGACGACAACACTACAGTGAAGCCTCTCTTCTCTCTTTGCGTATGCCTTTGGGTATTTATGCTAATATGCCACATTGGGACGTAGACGTTTGAGGAAGTACTATCTGGAGTTTAGTCGAAGTGTTTTAGGAAAACATAAAAAAGTATAATTTGACCCCTTTATTTATGTATCCCGACTAAACAACAAACACTTTTTACAATATTTACTACATTAGATTAATAATAATAACAATTCATTACATTTATATAGCGCCTTTCTGGACACTCAAAGCGCTTTACATAGAAGGGGGGAATGTTAATTTGTAAATATACTATACATATATATATTATCTATATTTTAATCATTATAAAAAAAATTCTTGTCAAATCAGCTTAATTAATTTATGTGGTTCAGATAACATAATGTTTTGAGTTTCTGGTGATTAAACCAATCTCCATTGTATTAATCCATTTTTTTTAATTCAAGAAATGTCATATTTTAAGGCAACCAGGTTACTTGCTTTTTTTTATTTAAACCAACAATAATTTTATTATATTGTTAAAATGTATTTGTATACACTACCGTTCAAACTTTTGAGTTTGATAAAAAATGTTTTTAATTTTCTCTTTTAAGCTCACCAAAGCTGCATTTATTTGTTTGAAAATACAGTAAAAAAAGCAATATTGTGACACATTATTACAATGTAAAATAACTGTTTTCTATTCTATTATCTTTTAAACTGTAATTTATTCCTGTGATAGTAAAGCTGAATTTGAATCATTACTCCAGTCTTCAGTGTCACATGATCCTTCAGAAATCACCCTGATTTTCTGCTCAAGAGACATTTATTATTATAATCAATGTTGACAGCAGTTGTGCTGCTTAATAGTTGTGGAAACTGATTTTTTTTATTTAAATTGGTTCAAAAGAATAGCTTTAATTTAAATTTGAAATATTTTGTAACATTATAAATGTCTTAAACTAATCTTAATTTTGATTAATAAATGCTGTAAAAGTAGTGTTTGTTTGTGAAGTACATTAGTTAGTTAACAAATTGAACCTTAATGTAAAGTGTTATATTTCACTGATATTTCATTCAGTCATGGGTTTTTCTTTTGTGTTTTTTGTTCTTCAGATTCTTGTGTACAAGTCACAGCTAATCAGCGGAGTTTGGTATTCATTTGAGGCCCGTCTAAAGAATTTTTTTTGTGTGTGTGTGTTTCTTTTCAGTCCTGTTGATGTGATCTGGCCATTTGTGTTCATTTCGCTTTCATTTCCCCAAAACAAAACACACTCGCAGGCAATTGTAAACATATGCAGCAGAGCAGTTTGTGGGAGATTGTTGTTGTTTCCATTAGCTGAACTGGCAGAGCTGTGAGCGGTGACCTATGGGAGTCTTTTCTGACAGCTCGGGTTATGTCTAATGTGTTACAGGAGACAGCCACCGGCGGTGCCCACTCAACAGCCACACTGAGACCCACATGCCCACCTGCGAGTGAGAGCGCCAACACGACCTGCGCAGTTTCATTAAGCAGACTTCACAAAGATTCACATCTTAGACACAGTGGAAAACCATCAAAACAGATTCTGGTTTAAGCAAAACTCATCTCCAGATGGTCTTTTTGCAGTATGCTGTCATGCTGCAGAGGTTTGTTCTTGTTCTGTACATATGTTGATGTTTGCAATGTGAGTTTCATTCAGTTCTTTAACAGGCTTAAATAAAAAAAGACTTTTGGACTTTGTAAAATACTGCGTGCTTAAGAAGTCCAACACCTTCCTTTAGTTAGTGGACTTTACTAAAGCAAGCATCACTGTTATTATTATTTCTCATGACTAGGATTAAGTGAATCAACCCCTAAGCCAACGTTTAAAACTTGAGTGTGTCATTTCTGACACCATTTGTGTTACAGACATGATTTGTATCTCAATTCATGCAGCTTGTAAAGGAACCACACGCAATAACCACCACACTCTTGTTTTCTTCAAAAATTAAAACAATACAAGCAAACATTAGTGTAGTTTAGAAGATTCTAACTTCATTCATTTACACAACTTACAAGTAGTTCCCATAGATGTTGCACAACTTACAAGTAGATCCCATAGATTTTGCACAGAATGCTTTATTTGGCAACTTTATTGCAATGTCACATAGACTGTTCATATAAGCTCTTATTTTGTCAGTTATAAATGACACTTGAGAAAAGCCAACAAAGGCTTATTACTGTATATTCTTTCAGTTGAACACTGGCACAAATGTTTTGCCGACTGCTGCTGTGCTGTTCCAGATGAACAAAAAAATGAACGCTGCAGAAATGCCTGGGACTGATAGAGGACTGACATCTTGTGGTCAACAGAAAATTTCAACACTTGTATATGGATTTGCCATCACCTCTATTCAAATAAATCTAAAGGGCTTGTAACAATATATATATATATATATATATATTTCAATACAGTGTTTTAAAATTATAGCATTTTTAAAAACATTTTATTTATTAACAATTTGGCAATATATTATAAATACTGTAAAAAAAAAAAAACTCCCAACTCCCATTTGACTGAATATCACAAAACATGTCTGGATCAAACACCAAAATCAAAAATATATATTTTTGCATATATAAATTAGGATTTCTTAATCTATTTATAGGACCATTAAGATTTTTGGTCTAAACTCCTTGTAAATGCTATACGTGTGCATAGGAATAAATAGAAAAACACTATATAGCTATAGCTTGCAAATCATGTCTTAATGTAACATTTAGTTCGAGCAATCTTCATCAGGCACCAAAACAATGGCCGATGAAAGTCGCATGACCGAAACGCTGCATTAAAATAAAATTTGCGAGCTATAGTAGTGTGCGGTAATCTATTTGTGTTAGACTTTAAGTAAAACGTAAATTCATATTTGATTTGGTGTTAAATGTGATCTAGAGTAGACATGTTTTACTGAGGTTCATTTAATAGTTAAGTTTTATATTGGCAGTGTGTCCAGTGACAGTTCTTATTCATCCTTGAGCTTAAAGGGACAGTTCGCCCACAAACAAAAATTCTGTCATTATTTATTCACCCTCATGTCAAAACTTGTGTGACTGTTCTGTGGAATATAAAAGATACTCAACATATCTTATTTTGTGTTCTACGGACGGAAGTCATACAGATTTAGATCGACATGAAGGTGAATAAACGAGTTCATTTTTGGATAAAATATATCTTTAATCAAAGTGCAAAAGACTCTCAAAAGCATTTAAAACAGTCTTAAAATCCTGTAGGCAGTTTCAATTCAGGAAGCGGGACAAGTCCTCTCTGATCTCTGCCTCGTCCCAAGGACCGTGGATATTGTCCTTGTGCCTCTGCAGGAGGACTAATAACAGTGGACAGAGTAACGTTAATGTCAACAGCGCCAGAGAGAGAAGAAGTGCCCCCTCGGGCCACAGGCTCCCCAGACCCCCGACTCCAGCCAGACACACCAGCACCGCTGCCCACGGGAAGCTCCACTCCGCCTTGTCCCGCATGCGGTGCAGCAGGCAGGGCCAGAGAGCGAACACCAGAAGGGCACAGCTCAGCATGGTGAAGGTATGCAGGGCGCCAGGCAGCCGGGACGCAAGGCACACAGACCCGAAAAGAGCGGCGTTGAGGGAAAGACTGCCCGGCGGACTGGGCTGAGCGTACGGGAAAGAAACCAAGTGAGCCAGGAGCATCACGGCTGACATGGCGTACACCGTATCTGTACTAACCGACTCGGTCAGAGTCTTTAAGACGGGTGAGAACCCAAAGGTAAATGCCAGGAAGATGGTGGCGCTCTGCAGGTCGGCCAGTCGTGTGCGCTCCCGAACACAAGCGCCTCCCAGGATCTCGTAGAGGCCGTAGCCCAGCAGAGCACAGCCCAGGCAGACCCACAGCACCAGGGATGGCTCCAGGTCTCCCTGCTCCATGTAAGACCATAATGTGAGGAAGACAGCCACGCAGGACACCTGCTGTGCGATGAGCCCCGTCTCACGTACTACTGCCCAGTAACGGTACTGACGGACTCGGATGTTGCGCCGCAGCTCCTCCAGAAAACGGCAGTCCACGTAATTGTCTGGGAAAGGCTGTCGTTCATACAGCACTTTACGCCACGGGACTGCAGGAGCTCCCGGACCACTGTCTGCCCCCATCATCTGTCAAAACGGACAATACACAACCCCTCGTCACTACATACTGTACATCTATCAGGGTAAAGAGAGCGAGGAACTATATTTATTGGACTTAGCGCTGTTGTCTGATCAATATGAGAACATACTAGATATATACTACATATATATGATACATGACTATACGAGTTTTTTCAAATAAAAAGCAGGCCTTATTGTTAATGTTAAACACATTGTTTTAATATATATTTAAGAAAATTGCAATATATTAAAGGCTTTAAAATAATACTAAAATATGTAAAAGCAGTTTATAACAATAAAGATAAAAAACAAATCAAACTTGAAGAGTTACATATTGCAAGTAAATTACAGTTTTTATGAATTCCTTTTCCAGCTGCTTTAATGAGTGAAATACACTTTTCAAATCATTTTTAAATGCCACAAACAACTTTAATCAAACATTTTTGTAAATAAAACGTAACTTACGTGTTTATAAAGCAAAAAATAAATTTGTATAATTGCCTGCTGTGAAATCATATTATCTCACACACACACACAAATAAATACCGAAATATATAAAAGCAAATTATAACTAAACTTTTAGCGTTTTTAGGCATTCCTTTTTACAGCTTCTTTAAGGATTGAAATTAAATGTTCAAATATGCCACAAAACCTGGAGCAACGCAAACAAATCTCCAACTGCGTAAATAAAACTGACTTACAATCAAAATATTATTAACGTTACACAAAAATGCTACTCTGCGTGAGACTGACAGCTTCTCACGTCAATCTTATCATCAACAGATTCGACTTAGTTACAGCCATCATACAACAGCTAACGCTAATATGCAATTCATAGCGAACATATACTTGATCAAATGAAAATAATAGTAATATCTTACAGAATCAGCAGGATTTTCTCTCTTGAGCCACTGCTGTCATGCCATCACACACCCGGAAGTGACGAACCACAAAAACAAAAGACCGCTGGTAGTGTTTCTTTGATGAGCGCCACCTGCAGGCCTCGTTTACTCACATCCTCCAACTATCAAAGTGTGGGATTTTAACGTAAGAGTTAGTGAAAGGTCTCACACTTGTAATCAGTGTGAAATGGCCAGTCGTTTAAATCACACAGAACAAATTGACTTTTAGAGCATTTCTTTATCACTAGGGGATTATTGTATTTGGGGATCCTTATCATCAAAAAGTTTAAAAACCCTTGAATCAGGCGGAAAGAGAATTCATATTTCTATGATCAGTCTATGAAAGACTGATATTTATTTAATATATCAGATATTTATAAAATAAAAAAACCTATTCAAATTCCTTTAGTTAAAAAGGATATAAATATAGCAGCTCTAAAAGCAGCCAGCAGGTGGCGAAATAAGATTAGAAATTCATTACAGAAAGTCGAAAACGTTGAAACCGTGCTAAAAAACAAGCATGTTTCCAATAGTCAAACATATACATTCACATAATTAATTAGGCCGTTTTATTCAACCAGCAAGTATAAATGTAGAACTGGTAAGTAGTAGATAAACTAAAAAGCAGTGCAAATATGATAACCCCAGAAATAAAGCACAGAAGAGAGTTTAATTTAAACAAAAGAAGAGCAGTAAACTTCATTTATTATTAACGTGAGAGCAAATCCCCACAGGATCAGTGACTCTCAGCGGAAGATGGCTGTTGTCGTCGTAACAACAACACAAAAATAGCTCAAGCGTCACTAGACAAGTATTCCTACACTGAGACAACACAATAGCCATTAAAATACTGTTTTTAAATCAAGCACATTCACCAAGGAAGAGAAACTTTATATAATTTTCGAGTGGAAAAAAATAATATAATTTCGTGTAACCACGAACGCATTTTTTCCCTTATACCTCGATGCGATTGCACACATCTTAAACATTTCCATAAAAGGTAAAAAGTATGATTTTAAGGTGAAAATAAATTTATTTTACAATTATAGTCACCTATTAATTCATAAATATATACGGTTTAAAAAGTGTCACCACGTGACAGTTTACAACCTGAACTAACGTTATAAAAAGGTCATATCAAATATTCTTGACCTTCACATACAGTCACGAGAGTCTGGTCCTCTCAATGACATAATTTATTGTTTTATGTTCTTTCTTCTTCTGCAAATTGGTCACATTACATGACATAATTTGTTGGAAAATCTTTTTTCTCTCTCTCTCTCTGTGAATATATATATATATATATATATATATATATATATATATATATATATATATACATATATTATTTAAAAATAAATAAATAAAAAAAGTAAAAAATGATGACAATTTACATTTATGGGTGAACTATCCCTTTAAGTTTTTCTTTTCGAAAAATTAATTATTTTAATGTGGCCTTTTCTTCATTGACATCAAGACAGTTTTTCACTTTGACAAAAAAAAAAATCTATAAAAAGAATAAGAGGTGTAATCAAGCCGTTGTATGAATTGCATTTTTTATGTATATTGCAATAAATTAATGAACCTGCGCCATTAAAAATGTGTTAATAATAAGGTCGCCACATCTGTGTATTGGGTATGTCTAAATTCACATAATTATCAGTAACAGATGGGTAAAGCAAACACGGGCATGGGTGTGCCCATGGGTGACATGTAAAAGCATTTAAAACAATCGGACATTAATACGGCTCATGAACACTTTACAATGGTTTAATTTCAAAATACTTAGAACGATTTTTACAAAAATATGAAACCTGCTGCATATCAGTGTATCCTTATCAGTGCCTGTTAGATTTCAGTAACTACCCGTGATACAGTGAACTATAAAACATGGTGCCATACAAAAACACAAAACTATTAGTTCTCGTCTAAGAACACATTTTTAAAACTTAAAACATCATGGTAAGATCCGTCACATAGCAGCAGTTAAGAGATCAGCTTCAATCTCTCATTTTATCGGCTGTGTCAAGCAGAAAATGATTGTCTTCATCGCAACAAGGCAAGAGGGATAAAAGTGTGGAGGAGAGACTCCAGCTATCATCAGTCCAAGGACACTTTGATGAGACGAAACAGAGAGAGAGAGAGAGAGAGAGAGAGAGAGAGAGAGAGAGAGAGGTGCGCCTGTGTGCTTTCCAGTCAGTAGCAGCAGCAGAGGAGGCTATGTGTTTATTTTCCTCTTGTCATTGAAGAGGCTGCGCAGCAAGTAGACCTGTATGCCAGATACGATCAGCATGAGGAAAAGGTTGGTGCACGACCACATGTTGACTCGATCGTAGTTGCTCTCTTGCAGGTTTCGGTCACGGGCTTCAAATGCTCTCAGAAATGTCTGGATCTGAAGACTCTTTCCCAGTCGAGATTTCACGCTGTTCATGGTGTCCTGCAAACAAAGACACACACAAAATATAAATCTTACATAACAAACACTAACCTTCAAAAGTTTGAGGTCGGTAAGACCTCCTTTCCGAGAGCTTACTCTGCTCTGATTGGTCAGATGGCCCCGTCTGTTGGGATTGGTCTACTGCTCACAGCACGTGTCAGAAACAAAATTAATGAATTTCATTGTATGGAAGATAATATCCGAAAAATGTAACTGTATGTTTCATACAGTGTATTAAAGTTAATATCCGAAAAAGCGTAATAGGGGCACTTTAATGTTTCTTATGTTCAACAAATTGGCTAAATTATCACAAATTATTATAACCATTTTCTAATTTCATGTTTTAAATATATAATTAATTCCTTTGATGTCAAAGCTGAATTTTCAGCATCATTACTTCAGTCTTGAGTGTCACATGATCCTTCAGAAAGTATTATTATATGATGATTTGCTGCTCAAGAAACATTTATTATTATTATAAATGTTCAAAACAGCTGCTTCATATTTTGGGAAACTGATATTTTTTCAGGATTCTTTGATAAATAGAAAGTTCAAGAGAACAGCATTTATTTGAGATAGACATCTTTTGTAACCTTACAAGTTCAAGAGTGTCTCTGTGTATTTTGGAGGACGAAGAGTAGAAAAAAAAGTGTTTTTCATCAGTATTCTCAACAATTAAACCTCAAATAACTTTATTACGTCTTCAGGGTTCAAAGAAAAATAACCAACAGCCGAGACGTAAGGAGTCCCACACAAAGGTCTAAGGAGAACTAGAGTCGATAAAATCTCTACTATGAAACAATGGCAGGTAAACAAAGTGAACTCAAACACTTTGACCCAATAGGAACACACAATTTCCTGCACAGATGTGATTTTAATTAGAAAACTTCCTGTTGCTTCCTGAAATGGCTTGTTAACATCGAATCAGTTTATATACACTACTTTCAAGAAAAACAGCAAAGTACTTGTACTTGTTAATATTAGCAAGTGGCCTCGTGAGGCTGCGTCCTCAGCATTAAACGCTAGAAATTATTCAAACTTATTGGAAAAAATACTCTGTATTAAAAATCTTTATATTAGCTTGCTTTCTGTTAATACAATGCAGTGAATGACAGCCGTCTGTGGTCTCCCAGTAACTTATATTAATGGCAGATTAGTGTTAGTGATTAATTTACACCAAAACAAGATAACTACGCATTAATTTTCCGTAAACATTCTTTTTTTCTTACATTTCATAATGAACTCAGGCAAGCTCAGTGCCGACTCGTTTTCCGTCAGCTCTTTTTTGTGAATTGGAATGGGTGCAAAGGATTGTGGGTAATTGGAGAACATGAAGGATACACTTGATGTAACCTTCAAAATGAGCTGAATGAAGGACACAAAACAAAGGCTGGTTTTTAAAGAATCCTTTAAAGTGATGAGACGGCCTTCGGAGGCGCTTGATGACGTGGCAGCCGAGGTATGCAGCCTTACTAGGACGCAGCCTTCCGTTTGAGAAGCACACAATCATGTCATTCACAAGCACTCAGGGTCACATTGACACCACCTGTGGCTGCACTGCATGCTGGTAGTTGGCCTTGTCTGGTTATATACATTGCTTCCGTTCAAACAAATGTCACCTTTAACCGACTGCTGGCATATGGTCAGTGAAACCTGAGGATTCAAGATCAAATGCTGATGGCTGTGAATAGGAAATAAATTATTCCACTGACTCGGGAAAAATTGGATTTAACAACACTTGTGAGTGCATTCCAAGAATGTCTGTGACACATTCATTGACGGAATAATATTCCATGTTTAATTCCTGCTAATCCACATTCCATGACAACAGTTTGGGCTACCACACCTTTTGATCAATTGATTCACTTTATATTTCCAGTTGATACAAACTACTGCTTACAGATGGTTAAAAACATTTTATAAAGACTGCCCTGATAAAGACCAATTTTTAGCTAAATATTGTAGTGTTGAGATTATTTTACCTACCGTATATATATATATATATATATTTTTTTTTTTTAAAGATTTTATTAAATTCTTTTCCACAGAGGTATTTAATGATGCGTCTGGTATTTCCCATGAACATGGAAACCCTGAGAGTTTTACAAATATTAAAAGCTAAATGATATACTATTCAACTCAGTAAGATTTTTTTGAAAGAAGTCTCTTATTCACAGCCAGGCTGCATTTATTTGATAAGAAATACAGAGAAACAGTAATATTGTGAAACATTTTTTTAAATCATTGATTTCTATGAATAGATTTTAAAATGTAATTTATTCCTGTGATCAAAGCTGAATTTATCATCATCATTACTCCAGTCTTCAGTGTCACATGATCCTTCAGAAATCACTGATGATTTGATGCTCAAGAAACATTTATTATTATTATCATCATCATCAAAGTAACTGTGCAGCCACAAATATTTTTGTTTAAACTGTGGTAAATTTGTAGTTCTTCCTAAAGAACAGTGTTTATTATAACTGACTTTTGATCAATTTCATGTATTCTTGCTGAATAAAATTAATAATTTAAATAATTAGTTTGTTATATATGTCTATATATATATATAAACTTATTAACCCCAAACTTTTGACCAACACTTATAAGCGTGTATGTTTGGCAAGTCATTCTTACCATGATATCCTCGAGCTTCATGTCCAGAAGATCTGCTCCCTGAACGTATGCTTTCCAGTCCTCCGATTCCTCGCCGTCACCCATATTGTCCAAAATCAACTCAAAGAAGATGACTTTCTCAGAAACAGCACTGAATGTGTTATCAAAGCAGAACTTGTAGTCTCCCTCTTCTGTTTCCACTCTGACACACAAAAAGCAAAAGCACGGTTAATCGGGCAGTAGAACGTCAAGAGCGCATGACTAAACTGTGATCGGAGGTAAAACTTACGTATGAACCCCATCAGATTTTCTGTAGTCGGAGGCTACGAGGTGACCGCTGGGCGAGTGCAAGTGGAAGTCCACATCTAGACTGGCTCCATCCAGAACCTACACAAAGACACACGGATTTCCATTAATGATGAGTCAACAGAAGGATCTGCTGATTCTGCCCTCACAACACGAAGGTTTGAGCTGACCAAGGGCAAGTTACAGAATCAATGCGCAAGTCTACGGACAGTCACAGTCCCTTTGGTACTTTTCCTTCTCCAAAAATGACCTTTAGCTCCATTGTGTCACTTCTCCAACTTCTGTGTTGTGTCACAACTTCAAGTCCAATTTTCATAATGCAGTATACTTTATTGCATTAGATCATGTTTGAAATAGAATGTTTTGCAACCAGCTATATATACATATAGCTGGTTGCAAAACATATATATATATATATATATATATATATATATATATATATATATATATATATATATTCTAACTATTTAGGTCAAACAAAACAATTCATTTAGGTTGGTGAATTTTATTTACTTTAGATAAAATATTATCTAGGAAACATTAAATATTTGTATTATTATTAGAATAAATATTACATTCTTATTTAAAGTATTCATTATTATTATACTAAAATAGTTTAGAATAATAAAATAAAACAACATGTTATTTTGCTGTACAAAAAAGTATATTCACTCACTATAACTTCAACTGTTTAAATTAATTAAAAACTTTAGTTCATTTCTTTTAATTTAATTGTCACAGAATGTTGCACAACTTTAAAGGTTTCTATGTTTTAAATTCAAAATGGCTTTCTAAAACATTGAGAAATGTAATTCGCTTTCTAAATCTACTGACTTTAAAGTCCTTGATATTTTTGTGAGACTGTAAGCTGGTCTGTTTTGTTTATGAATACAACAATAACACCTATAGACCTATATAAAAAATTAAATTAGAAAATTTCTCTCTTTATTATCGTGGAGACCCCATTTGTCATTGACTCATCGACTCATATCTATTTTACATTACTTTATTGATACCATAACAAGAATGTGGGCAGTAACTTACCCACAATTTACAATGTCTTGCAATATGATCAATGTCAACTTTACTGAAGCTGAATCAGAATGAGATATTTAGAGGTACCTGGTACTCGATCTCCAGCGAAGCGTCTTTCTTCATACCCTGGAAGAAGCACTCTTTGCGTCCGGCGGGTAGAGTGAAGGTAAAATCACTGTCCAGAGACTGAGAGAAAGCGCTTATCACAGACACACACAACGATAAACACGCCACACACACTCTCAACAACTCTATACTCAACCGCATCTTCCTACACTTATAATACTTTAACAACAACCGATGAAAGTTGTTCTTCTATAACTTCAGCAGCTGATCGTGAGTTGGGACAGCTCACCAAACGAGTTGGGAATTCTGTAACTTGAGGACCCCGCCTCATAAAAGTAGATTTTTTTTTTTAAGTCTAAATCTGCCAGCACAAGTACCTTTTTTTAAGATAAATTTTAAAAAATCAATAAAATTAAGGAAACCCTGTTTTATGAGGATGTATTAAATATTTATACACACGTACAACGTCCACTGGCATATTACGCGACGCCATGGGATGTTGCATTATGGGAAATGTAGTCGTTTTTGTAGAATGTAGTTCTGCTCTCCGCCGTACTTTCTATTAGTGATGGGGAGTTGGTTAAATGTCATCGTAAGCTTTTATGAAAGTTAAATAAAATAAAAAAGATGGGAAGTTGGACTAATGTCCGCGAACCGGTTCTTTGGAACAGTTAATTTCAAAGAGCCGGGGTTTGTCTTCTTTTTTATTCAGAGTATAATAATTGTCCCCATACATTATGATAATAACACAATAATATAATAACAATACAAGTAAAAAAAAAAAAAAAAAAAATATATATATATATATATATATATATATATATATATATATATATATATATATATATATATATATACACACACACACACAAAGACTAAAATTCAAAATAGGTTATATTAAAAAATCATACAAATATTTTGTGAACCTGTTCAACCAAAAAGGATCCTACTGACTCGTTTGCACAATATATGTGTGTATGTTATTATATTTATATAAAATGAAAGTTTAAAATAACTTCTGGCACACAAGCTATTAAAATAAAGTTATAAAAACAAAGTTAATGATTTTATATAAATCACACTTAAGTGTTTATAAAGTTGAAGAATTGATCCGCCCACACTCATGAGAGATCATTCTCATGTAAACCCCAAAAGAATTAAACATTTAAGCATTTAAAAATATAACAAAGCAGCTAAATGATGGTCCCACACGAGTGATCTGGCACTGTTTCACTTCTCTTATCATTGAGATGACGCGTCTGATGACAAAACTTCCAACTCAGCTAGACCTCGAGGAGTGGGCGTGGTCAAAGCAATGCTCGATGCCTTATTGGCTGAGGACGGGGCAGCAGGAGCAGTGAGCGCTGGGCGCCGGAGCAACAGCAGTTTATACGCACATTACGCAGACGGAGCCAGTTGGGCAGACAGCGCGTCTCAACGGGGGGTTCAACACAGAAACTAACCAAAGTGTTTGTTCTGCACCGCGAACACCCCCCCTTACCTTCATACAGTTGTAAACAATTAGCACTATTAGCTAGTCTTGGCCCCTGTCGTTAGTATTAGAGGCGAGAGTAGATAAAAAAGCGAGGATGTTGGTCCCCGCGGGAAGATAATGAAGAAGCTGCGCGTGTTGTTGCTGTGCGCCGTTTTAGTTCTCCTGTGCTGGTGAGTCAAAATATTATCCTTATTAAAGTTGTATTATAATGTCTCTGCCTGTAAAGCTGAGCAATAAGAACACCAATACTTTGACAACGAACGACATCATTTACCACTGTCTCATGATAGCTTCATGCTAGATGCTAACATTAGTTGAGTAGCTTCAGATGTGGGATGTATTTATAACGTTAAGCTTTTTGTCATACGAATTTAAATATTAAGAGTCAAATACTGTTTTCTCACTCATATATTTTCGTGGAGTTGCTTGCACCTCATACAGAAATGTGCTGTCAGGCTGTTGAAAGTAGCACTGGACCACCAGCTGTCCAGTATGTATGTAAATTGTGTATGTTTATGGTACACCGTGTACAGAAAACACTCAACGCCCACCGTGCATTTCTAGGCTTCCCACTATGTATGTGAGCACTTAATAATTTAAGTTATGTTTTATGTATTTTTTTCTTTAGTTTTAAGCCTTTGTTGTAACTTACAGCTTACCGGTGGTGGCTGATATAAAGTGTTGAATTTTGCAGCCAGCACTTTTTTAAATAGCCATTGTCATGAATTTCGGTCAGTTTTTGTCTGTCAATCTCAGTATGCAGAAACTTCATAGTAGCTGTTTTCCACTTAGATTGCATTTATTTTAAAGGAACAGGTACTGTCCAATTGGCTGGACTGCTAGAGCCTAAATATGCTCTGACCACAGAAGCAAACTTTTACCTTAGCTTATGATATTTTGAGAATGTTTAATGCATTCAAATATGTGTATGTCTATGATAAACTCCGCTTTTCCTGCGCCCACTATCTCTGCCAGGCTGATGTGGCATCATCCACGGTGGACAGGTGGTGGATTAGGGTTGGTCATATGTTGACTAAGCACACAGGTTACTGACGCAGGTCACAGTACATACCTGGTGTGAGACACAAGAAACAATTGCACCCTAGTGCCTGCCTGCCATCCTATCGAATTGATGATTTTAATAACGGGCTGATATGCGAACTCGCTATTTTCATAACAGCCGATTACAGAGCTTGTCTTACTCCCCTTACGCACAACAGTTGATGTCTTAGAATTGTGAGCTGGAAAGATGTTGGCTTTTATTTCCAACAATGTAACCTTTTAAATATAGGTAGATATTTAAAATTGCGAGGTTTGTTGGATGTTTGCCCGTATCATACCTAATGCCAGCATGAAAAAAACACAGTGAGTTGCATAAGAATTGCACCACATGTGCACAAACTCACAGCTTGAATACCTTGTGTTATTGTTAATTGGCACACTTTGCTAGCTTTGGTTATTTCATTATGGTTTAGTGATGTTTGCATGGTTTTCAGAAGCGAGCAACCTGGTTCAAACGTAAAAATCATGTAAAAGAACACGTACACTCATTTTACTTTTGTAATTTGCCATTTTCCCCAAATAGTATATTCAGCAGGAAAAAAAAGAAGGGTTGGCTGGAGATTTATATAATTGATCGGTTTGGGTTGTGAAAAGTGGCTATTACATACAAGACGCTTTGCAGTGTCATCCGAAAAAGCTAGTTGCTTCAGATTGTGAATACAAACAGTTTCATTTGGAATAACATGCACCGATGGAGCGTGCACAATAGCGGCCTTTGGTTAGGTAAGAGTCTTTGGGAAGTTCAAATCATATTAAAACACATTTCTGCTTCAAATAAGTAATAGATCTGAAAGGCCATCAATGAAAGCACAGAAACATGGAAGGTGAATTCAAGGCAGGAGGACCAAAAAAAAAATCATCATCCATGATTTGGGAATATTTTATGGGAGAGATGATGTATCTTAGAGCCAAGTAATTTGCATGACCTGTCAAAATATCGTTGCAGCAAAACAGCGGCATTCACACAGAACGTGTTTTTGTGGTTATAAAGACGCGGGTCAAAAGTTTAATTTCTTTTATCTTGAACGTTGCATAGAACACTGTGTCATGTGCAGATGCTGCAAAAGATGCACAACACGAGTGTAACGGTTAAAGACATCCTCCTGTAGTTTGCAACTTTGGCTGGAAACATAGATAATGAGTAGAGCCCGACCGATAAATGATTTTGAAGGCCGATACCAATACAAATATTTGTTGGTTTTAAAATCTGATATTCCGATATATCGGCCGATATAAAAAATAAAAATAAATAAATCAGAAACGCGCAACAAAACATTAACAGATTTCCCTAACATTAGTTATTTGTAGTTATTTATGAGTTTTAACTAAAATAATATGATAATGCATTTTAAAAAGAAACTTGTTTCTTTTATTGTCACAACAGAACAGAGGAACATCAAAATATATTAAAGTTCTGATAAATAAAATGTATAAACATACAAACTTAAGATATGAAACGTAAAGTCCTTTGAACAAAAACACAAAAACAACAACAACCAAATCAAAGTTGCCAGTTTTAAAAGACTTGGTTCATAAATATAACCTATTTTTAGGACAAAAAACCTTGTCTTATATTCTGGTTTATACTACAATGTCAGCTTGCTTATCCCTTTACCTGCACTTTTTTAAATTCTTTCCATCAAGCTACATCAAACCATTTTCAATCATCAGTTGCTGCCTGCCTTCAAAAACCTACTATTTAGCGATCTAAGTCCATTATGTGACTCGTTAATGCAACGCACACTTGGCGTCATTGGATTTCACACACGTGTAAAAGAAAAGCTAACTTTTATTTAGTTTTTTTTAAAATATATATTCATTTATCGGCCATTATAAATGCCGATACCGATAGTTTGGAAATTGCCTAATATCGGCCGATAGTATCGGCCTGGCGATATATCGGTCGGGCTCTAATAATGAGTCAATAGTAGGGATGCATAACGATTAATCGTTTGCAGAATAAAAGTTTTTGTTTACATCATATATGTGTGTGTACTGTGTAAAATAATGATGTATTTATAAATACACACACATGCATGTATATATTTAAAAAATATTTACATGTTTATATTAGGGATGTCAACGATTAATCGACGATCGATTAATTGTCGATAATACATTTACTCGATACAACTTCTCGATCATCGATTAAGCAGGTCCATGCGCGTGCGTGCTGCTCAACCGCGAAACAAAGCGAGCGCGTTTTGTTTGGGACCATTTTACACCTTCGTTATGACTAAGTTTGTGTGTTCATTCGCAGCCTTTTGTTTTGTTTATTTTGCGTATGCCTATCTATATCTGATTTATCTTATATTGGATGTATCCTGATCAGCTTTAGCGCGCGCGGCTCAAACGGCACTGCACGACTAATGACTATTGGCAGGACTGTCATATTACATAACATTATAAAGAGAACAATATTGTAATAAAACATTGTGCATTATTTGGGTTTAGTTGCCGTGTCGCGTTGCTCCAGGAAGAGCGCGTCCACAACATGATCATTCTGAATGAATGGCACGTAACTTAGTTCAAATTCACTTGTAAATTCGCGTCATTTTGTGCAGAAATAATTTGTAATATTATGTTTATTTTGAATATATCTGAGAAATCTCATATAGGATGCGTTTCTTTGAGTTAAATAACACGCTAGGGTGCTCAAGTTTAGCTATTCATTCAGCGCGCGCAGCTCAAACAGAAATGCACGACTAATAATAACGATGAATAATTTGGGACTGACATATTACATAACATGAGAACACTATTGTATTAAATGGTTGTGAATGCATTGGGTTTAGTTGCCGTCTTCAGTGCGGTGTTCAGGGAGAGTACGTCCACAGTCACACATTCTGCATCTGAGGTGGCGCTGGTGACGCGTTGTATAGTAGACATTATATATGATAATTAAATAATCAATGACATCAAAACATTCATCCATCGATCATGGGAATTTGTGAAAATTGACATCCCTAAACAACAGTTACAATAAAACATCAATTGAGCAATATAACATGCATTTTTATTCAGTATATAAGCAATATTTAGCTTTTTATGTTAAAGACACTATTGATACTGTGAGAAATTGACATTCTCAAGAAAATAGCCGCTTATCAGTTAATCGTTAATCGATCGATAAGGTCAATCAACTAATGATTAATGAATTAATCGATAATTTGCATCCCTAGTTTATATACATTTTTATATTTAAATATAATTTATATTATATATAATTATAAATAATTAATATATAAATATATTTTTTTCTTAAAATTATACATGCATGTTTGTATATTTATATATACATAATTATTATACACAGTACACACACATATATGATGTAAACAAAAACTTTTATTCTGCAAAATTGTGATTAATCGTTATGCATCCCTAGTCAATAGATCCAGATACAGTATTATGGCATGTGTAGAGGGGGCCAAATAGTAGAGAACCCATGGCTACTGCAATAATGTTGTCATCTTTCAGCATTTAGGGCTTTAGGGCCCAGAATATACCTCTTGTTTAGTTGCATAATTACAAAAACTGTCAGAACATTAACTCTTTTTTTAACCAAATAGTCTAATTCATGTAAGAAATGGTTGAGCTACTCTGCAACTCTTTCCTGTACAAGACAGTTGGTTTAAATGAATTTCCAGTTCAATCAGATTTGCTGTATTTAAACGGCATATCATGTGATCTCTCATTTGAATGATCATATTTGCGGTTGTGGGTGGGTGAGCACAATGGTGTCAGTTTCCCACTTTTTGTTCAGGAAATATCTGATCGTAAATGCCTGGGTTTTCAGTGGCTGATGACTTTCAGTGTTTGAGTTTTGTTCAGTCACGTTTGTCTACAGTTGTATCTATCTATTATCCTAGTGTATACCGAATATTAAAGTATTTCGTCAAATGAATGCTGAGTGAGATCACTCCTTATGCATGCATGTCTCCTGTCCTGCTCTCTTTAGTCTTAATGTTGGCACATCATCAATAATTGTTTTCAATGTTCACTGGAATGACAGCTGATAAGCAGTGAGGGTAAAAAAAAAATCAGAAAGAGAGGGAATAAAGTTAAAATAGTGTGAGAAGCACACAACCTGCAGTTATGGGCATGACATGGAGCTGCTTTGGCACACTTTCAGATCCACAGCCAGAGGCTCTTCTCTACTGCTTACTTTTTCTCTCTTTCTTTTCCTCCTCCTGCCCATTTCCTTCTTTCTTTCTTATAATAGCTGAGAATGTAGCATACTGTTGAGACGTCTTCCTCCACGCCTCCTGCAACAAAACCAACAGGCTCATATGCAGGCCTTCAATTCTTTGTGAGACAAACAACCGTTACCTTTCTCAGAAATATTATAATAACTCATTTTACTTTTACACAGCATCTTGAAAATTCAATGCTCAAAGCTCGAAAGTTACATTGCGAAAAATGAAAGACGTCCATGTTAGCTGCTGTGCGTTAAAGGGGATGAATTTAAATACTCAACTTCTCAGAGGGTTTTACTGTGTAATGATCAGCTGTACTAATTGGCTTGTTCATTACCAGTCGTGACCCATCCCTCGAGATATTAGACCTGCTCAGCATGTCCCACTCTAAACTGCCCATCACCCACCTTGGGTCTCCAGGGTGGGCTCCAGTTGCCTTGGAAACGCCACCCTTTGGTCACTGGGTTCATCTTCTCACTTGGCCTTGAGACCGTACAAAGCGTACAAAGCGTACTTGTGCTTAGGGCTGTTTATCATGGTGCAAATGAAAAAAAAGGTACATTCATAATATCACAATGCATCTTCCTTTGTGAAGACAACTCGGGTGTGATATGAAGCCCAATTTTTTAAATCGTGTGGAGTGTTAACCCCTATATAATTGAACAACTCCTCAACTAAAACAGCCCTGAAGCTGACATGCTACACATTTTAAGTTGCATTTTTTAAAAATTTTCTGAATGTGAGCACTGCAGCTCTGTCAAGTAATTTGTCTGGATAAAAACAAACCCTTCTTGGCCCCCATTGTGGGCACTGACATAGCATGGCCATAGGGAAGGGGCCCATGTTCCCTATATGACTGAGTACACAGTGTTCTGTAATGTCAAACCTGCAGAAAAACACAGCCCCTCTATGATGACCTTACACTGGCTTTCTGAGACTGTATTGATTTCTGTCATATATTGATTAATGAATAGTGAATTTACTGTTTAACTGCTGCTTAAAACATGGCAATGTCGTCATATGGCATGTCAACCTTTCCTCTATAGGGAACAGTTGTGTTCAGTCTTCATAGCTTGTAAGTGTGGACTGACATTTCATCGAGTGCTACAGTGATGTCATATTTTTGTTGGCCAATCCGGAAGTAGCGTCACCCAAAAGTCTGATCTGTTTTTTTCGTTGGCTTTCGGTGCCACTCCTCTTAAATGTTAGTCTGGAGCCCTGGATTATTGGTATCGGCTAAGATGTTTAATATGAGTGCATCCCTATGATGTTCCCATAATATTCTAATAAAAGAATATTGATACATCTGCATGAGTACACTAAAGTAAACCTGCATAAGGTGATGTTTATGTTTGACACCCCTGCTTTGCATGATGGAGGTTTGGTAAAGGAAATGCAGTTTTACACTGAGCGATGTGTGTAGGTGTTTCGTGTTAATCTTACTCCTCTTATCACAGATGGTGTGATGATATCACTCTCAAAGTCCCATGCATGCCTTCCCAAATAATGTTAATTTTGCAGCTTATGTGAGCCATTTGTAGCTTCAGACAGTTTCTCATTGTTGCAGCTGGATCTGCATGGCACATATAGCAGCAGGAGGCTGGTAATTATTTAGAGGGATAATACTTTCAGCCTGAGCCCCGAGTAGTAAGCGATGACGTTATATAATAGAGTATTAGATAAGAAGGATTGAATTAGGAAGGCAGCCGGTCTGCCAGCCCCTGTGCTTTGTTTGCTGGTCTGTCATGTTATATCGTGCCTGCTAGCAGTAGCTTCATTGATTAATGCTAGTAATATTGTATAATCATGGAGTAGCCTAACTTGGATGTGAACTCACTGATCCATGCATATCAAATATTTGCTTTTATTGTGTATGGATGGATGTTTTTAAAGTGAAATGATTTGTTTCTCATCCAACCGGTTCCTATTATGTACCCTGAAGACATAGTCCGTTCACACAAGAACAACAGCACTGCATGTTGTAACAGTTAACGTCTCTTAGTAATTAGTTTTTAATTCAAGTAATTCTACTGATCTTTTCTTCTATATTGAAGTCCATCTGAGTGTAATGGATTATCGGAAAAGGAAAATATTATATAAATATTAATGATTTTGAAGTGTTCCGAATGGGCGTCTGCAAAAAACACGCCCAAATCATCTCCATTTAAGTGCTTTCCACACAACTTTTCCATTACAGTCTTTCGTCATTCTCAGCAAACATACAGGTACACGATGATCTCAGAGCAATGCCAAGTGTGCATCCCTAACACCATTGTAAACACAATAAACAGCTAGACCCAGATTACAGACCTCTCACAAGCCAGCTGTACAAAAATGTATCTGTGTTGCTTATAGAAAACTGTGATACAGCTTTTCTTACTCTTTAACTGTGTATGATGAAATACATTTATAATGAAATCTCTATAAAATTTAATCCTAGCATGAGAACACCCAGATTTTTTGTAAACAGGTGGTTTTAGTTATTCTCCATATTATTTCCAATTTAGTATAATTTTTAGTACGAATGTTGTTCGTGAATGATTATTTGTGAAAATGTTACTATGCAGGCTTCACGCACAAATGTATGAGATTGCAAAACGCTTATGATGTTATGTGGTTATTACTAGTCAAGTCATTTATAGAGCTGCACCGATCCAAAAAGTTCGATGTGAAAAGAAGGAAATGGTTCTTCCATAACACTGCACTTTAGATGTGTGTGAATTTTCCACACCAGGAGTAATTTATATAGTTCTATTTTATAGCGATTATCTGTTCAAAAAAATTCTATTAAAGAAAAGTTCGAAAATAAATATTTGTCTGTGCTGTAAAGTGGTTAGAAAACATGAAATCGGAATCGGCTAAAATCGGTATCGGCAGGTCAAACTCGGCCTAGAAAATTGTAATCAGTGTATCTTTATCATTTATATAGAGCTTTGTACAATACAGGTTTTCAAAGCAGCTTCATGTTAATAAACAGGAAGATAACAGTTTTAAAGTTCTTCTATTATGAAACAAATTCAATTTCACCTGTAAAACAGCTCTAAAAAGACAATAGTGCTCACTGGTCAAAAGAGTACAGCCCACAATCTCTGTCAGATTCTGGCTCGAGTCTTTTCTTTAGTGTAAGTCTATTAAGTGTAAGTCAGTGCCAGCACCCATATCACCCTGCAGCCCAAGACTGGTTGCCCACTGAAGCTAAGCAGGGTTGAGCCTGATTAGTACTTGGATGGGAGACCTTCTGAGAAAACCAGGTTGCTGCTGGAAGAGGTGTTTGAGGTCAGCAGGGGATGCTCACCCTGTGTGGGTCCTAACACCCCAGTATAGTGACGGGGACACTATACTGTCAAAGAGCGGCCTCCTTTGGATGAGACGTTAAACCAAGGTCCTGACTCTCTGTGGTCACAAAAAATCCCAGGATGTCTTTCGAAAGAGTAGGGGTGTAACCTTGGCATCCTGGCCAAATTTGCCCCTTGGCCTCTGTCCATCATGGCCTAATCATCCTCATATACTGATTGGCTTCATCACTGTCTCCTCTCCACCAGTAAGCTGGTGTGTGGTGGGCGTTCTGGCACAATATGGCTGCCGTCGCATCATCTAGGTGGATGCTGCACATTGGTGGTGGTTGAGGAGATTCCCCCCTTCTATGTATAGCGCTTTGAGTGCCGTGAAAAGCGCTATATAAATGTAATGAATTATTATTATTAATAATAATAATAAAGTACTTTAAGGTTGTTTGGGAGCTCGCAAGTAGAGCCTCATTTCCTCATGCACAGACAACCGAGCAGTCATGCTTTCGGGGAGGGGTGTGTGTTTATATATGCATGTGCAAGTTAAAAAGCCATTAGTGCTGTCTCTTACATAAGTCCATTTCTTGAGGACTGTAACTGTGGTCATGTCTTTTGGGCTCTGGTTGTCATATAAGCCTAAGCCTAACTGTTTTTAGCATGTGGATGGGTAAGAAATATCTGTGTTCTGACAGCCTGACTCAGGGGAGGAAGAATGACTCTGAACATACCTCAAGCTGATATGGTGACTGGGGGTTGGTTTGGGAGGTGTGCAAGGCCAAAGATCTTGTACTGTGTCAGAGAGGCTATGGTTTTACAGAAAAAACTAAGATTGTGTTTTTAGTTTGGGATTTGTTATCTTCGTCCTGTTTCGTCTCACTTGTGTGGTATTTTGACTGGAAGATCGTTTTCTGATTCTTCAAGAATTTCAAGAGAAAAGTGCAGTGTCACAGAATGTAATATAGCTTGCAGCAGTAAGAGGAATTCCCCCCACAAACCAGCTTCCTGTTTGAGCCGTGCAATAGCTTGATTAAGTAACCATTCATAATTAATTGTGACAACATAAGCTGCATATTGATTCAGCACGTCACTAATTTAAACAGTTGAATTTGTTTTATGAACTCTTAAGCCTAAATCCCCATTGACCCGATCTTCTATGGGTCGATAATCTGTGTGCCCAATATTTTTGAATGAAATTCACCCTTTTCTAGTCTTTCTACTTTTTTTTTTATTGGATCTCTAAAGGCATCCAACATTACACCAGTCAGTGTGCATTGAATACTAAAAGATGTTGCGTAATTTTCTTATAAAACAACTTTGCAGCATTATTTTTATTTTAAAATAATTGTCATTTATTATTATTCATACATAAAAAAAAATTTTGGTTACAGTCTAATCATTTAGTCGTGTCAAAAAGCAGAAATAGGACAACTAAAACAGGTTTTAGATATTGGTTATTGGATATTTAAACAGTAGTAATCTGTATTGGTAGTGACAAAAACAACATCAGTCAATTTCTACTTCTAAAAAGCAATCCTGACAGGTGAGATAATATATGTTTTCAGTATATGATTTCAGTATTGAACTACACATAATGTGACACTACATTCATTTACTTTCAGAGATTTTGTGGTACATATATTCCTGAGTAAAACAACCCTGATGGCTGTTGCAAACATGGCATATTACCTCCTGCTGTCACGCACACTATTTTCCATCCAAGTATTGATTCTCACTTCCTTGTCTTGTTTGTGCCTTACAGACTACAGAGTAATCCACTATTTTGAAGAGTGGGGTCAAAAATTAAAAAAAAATATCCTGAGATTTGGAGTCAAATTACAGGCGGGTAAAATTACTTAAGAAATGACTCCTCTCTATTTATGCTCGTCTTTCTTCAGAAACGAAATATTAACAAAATCAAAAATTTAAGGCTGGGGAAGCTTCTGAAAATTGGTTGATTTGACATGACCCTGTATCATTTGGACTTGCTTGTTTTAATTTTAAAATGTTTTTATCGTAACAGCTGGCAGAGATGGCCCTTTTCCTTGTGCGAAATGTGTGTAATTGAATACAGATTTTATTGAATGACATTCATTCATTGATGAAAAATATCTGGACATTGGACAAACACTCCTAATTGTTGAAGAATCCTATATCGAATGAGGCACTGAATTAATGTGTTGTAAATCTTTGGCTCGAGAGGCTGAGAATGAAAATTGGGTTATGTTTAATTAAACGGTGGGTTTTCACGGACTTGGACAAACACATTTGGCTGGCACTCAGACTGGCTCTCTTTTATCTTGCCTGTACTCATTTGGTTTCTCATTTTTAGAGCCAGACAGGTCCATTATTGTTGCTTCTCTCTCTGTCTTTGTATTTCTCTTTGCGTAAGCAGTTAGATTAGATCCTGTCAAGCGTATGGGAACGTCTGAACTTGTCGCTTGGGAAACAAGCGGATTGAGTGGACAAGCCAGACAGAGGCTCATCACGGGAGCCATGTCAACTTTCACCAATGTTTTCCTTCTCATCTCTGAATGAAACCCCCACACCTGCTCTGTAATTAAAAGATAGGAAGAGAGAATCGAACTGGGTATTTTTGGTAAGCAGAAGCAATGAAACAAAAGTTTTGGTTTTGTCTTTCAGATTCAAGAGAGCTCAATGAGAATCTCTGAGTTTGAAAAGTGATATTTTGCAGACTGAAAATTCTCTGTGTGGAAGACAAAATAAAAATATCTGGCAAACTGTATAAAATAAATAACACATGTGAATATACTGTATGTGTAGTACACTTTAGTCAGTGGGGCTGGATGTGGAAAATTCATTTATTTTTTACTTTTTTGGCTAAAATGAAACATTTTGCACCTTTTAATACGCATGCAACATACATTTAGTGTCAAAAGCAAAATACTGTATATTTTAAGGTATAAAGCAGTACAACATTTTAAATGGACTAGGCTTCTCTCTGCCCTAGCCTTATTTTTAATAACTACTTCAACTGTAGTTTTCTAGTCTGGCAGCTTCTAAGTTTACGGTGGTTGTGTTAGTCTTCCTATAGCCCATCCCCCACTTCAAGCACAGGACACATTGTCTGTTTCTTTCTATACAGACATTCTCCACCCCCTCCTCAGATTGTGTACTAGGACATTTTGTTCTAGCTAATTGTAAAGAAAGCAGAAAAACCAGCCCCTGATGTCCAATCTGAGTGTTGAAAGGTTAAACCGTATGTTAACATTTATACACCCATAGATTTGCTGAAAGGTCATTAAAAGCCAGTGAGTGGTTAACGTTGTGCTGCATCCATTAAAGAATACATCTAAGTACATCTGAATACATCTCTAAGTGATCTAAATTTTTAATGACTGTATGTTGGGTTGCTGAGATGTTTGCAGTAGGAACTCGCACTCTTTCTTCCTGCAAATCAACTGCTTTCCCATTCCCAATATTCCTTAAGCCACTGATCCTGCTTTCAACCTTCTGTTTTCTTACCTAATAGTTGTTCCTAAATCCTTCATGCTTTTAGGAGTCCTTTCAAGTAATTTTTTTTTTTTTTAATATATATCGGCTGTCTTTAGGGTGTGTACACACTTGGCAGGTTTGGTTTGATTAAAACCAAATTTGGTACAATTGATCTGTTCGTGCGGTTCATTTGAATAAGTGTGAATGCTGCCATATGAACCTTACCTTGGTACCAAACAAATTTCCAAACGTACTCTGATCTGTTGAGTTCATATTTCAGTCTAAATGAACCAGACACATCTAAAAGAATCAAAAACAGGATGACGTGATGTCACAAAAAGTGATCCTAAAAGGACAGAATGCTCAAGCATAGTTTTTTTCTCATCATAGGAGCTACGTTGCCCATTACAGTTTGGTACCGTTAAAGGCATTGGTAGGGCTGTCGCGATAGCTGCAATATTGTAATACCGACATAAGAATGCGCGAATTAAGACGGTTTGAATTTTTGGGTGAACTAATAATGTTTTGTATATTAGGCTGGTAGTTTTAGCTGTGGAATCGAAATTTTTATTTTGTAATTTGCAATTTTTGCTGGTATCTCAAATTTTGGTGTGATTACTTTCATTGCCGGTAAAAAATATTTATGGCTGGTAAATTTTCTTAAGTCACCATCGACCAATGGCAGGTGTGGCAAAAGGTTTGTGTTAGGCCCTGCCTGTATGCCAATGGTAAGTCTAATGTCAACACATTAAGCTCTGGCGTTGAGTTTCCTCCTTCCATAAAATGCAGATCCTGTGTGCTGTTTAGGGATGTGGCAGGACATAAAGGTTAAATTACGTTTGTGATAGATTGTCTATTGTTTTAACAAAATTTTTTAAATTCCAGATAAAGTGCTTTTTCTTCATTGTGAACATGTTTGATAGAAAATTTGCTTCTTTTTTCTAACTACAGATGATGTTTTAAGTTTTGTCTTTTCTTTTCTCGATAAGCAAACAAGGGTCAGAATACCTCTTCGTCAAAACAGGTCGAGGTAAAAGGCAATGGTGGTCAGGTTTCTTTGGCATTGTCATTCCGTTGTTGACGGGCTTATCTTGAATCCTGTTTGGAGATGGGATTTAGATGCTGTGCTCTCGCTGTTGTCACACCATGCTTATGACATCAACTTAAGGGTTCATCTCTCTGGAAACAAGGCTAGCATGAAAACCTATATGCCTATAGGCTGCACTGAAAGCCGGCCCGATCTCTTTTAGGAGACGGATAAACATTGTTGACTGATTCTGCTGTGCTGCTGACTCAGCTGCCCCGAGCGTTGCCTGTTGCGGAATCAGGCATTGCGTTTCAATCGATGGCTTCAGCGTTCTGGAGTGAGCTACTAAAGCATCTGTTATCACCTTTAATATCCTCCTCATCACTTTTTTGAGTTGGGCTAAGCAGGTGTTTTGATTTGTAAAACAGACCTCATCTGAAACGGATTTCTTTGTTGTGAATTGTTCTCGTCACGTGAGTGGAAGACGTGATACTGCAGTGTCTGTAAATGCGTGATGAGATCCAGTGTCCGGGCCTGCATAAGCCTGTGCCCTGTGTGACGTGTCCTCTGCCACGTTCAGATCGCATTAGCTGCATGAACGCCTGAAACTTGTGATTCACTCCAGCCTCTTAGAAGCCTCGGCCTCTTTTCAATAAGTGTGCTTCTCCGTTTAACGAATGGCGTCGTCAGACTCCCACAATCCTTTGCAATATCACGACAGTCCACAGGTTATGCAACAGGAACTGATAACTGGGGTTGAGGATGTCTGGTTATATTCAGTTTGCATGCAATTCGACTTTGTGTATACTCTGTGGATGCACAATATATTGGTATCATATAGGTTATTGTCCTGAAACCTGTTACATTGATTCCCATACATCAAACAGCATGTCACGTGTTTCAATGAAGTTCACCATAACCTCCAACACGGGTCTCTGGGATGTTAATAGCAGCTGATGCATCATATGTAGCACTAATGTGTGTGGATTGATGGCTTGACTCATGACTTCACACAGTACAGCTCCATTCAGCTTCATTCTGCCCTGGTATTGAAGGGAGAGATTATGTTATAATGCAAGGGATTTAATTTGAGAGTTTTTCAGTGACTTTACTTCCAGTCCTGTCAACTCAAGAGGGCTCAAGCTTCTTCCGCTCTGACATTTGCTCTGTGGCAGAATGTTTTTGTCTGGCTACAGCGTTGGCCTACTTTTTGCGAGAGCTCTGGCTTTGTGCCCCACAAGCCTGTTCTTCTGTTCCTCCCCCAGCCACGTCGCTCTGTGCACATCTGAATCTGTTGAGTCTCTGATTTCCCTCCCCTTAACTCATTTATTATTTATCAGTTCATTATCTAGCATTGTTTAGACCATTCCCACCTCATTTACAGTGTTTGTAGTCTGTTTAAAATAATCTCTGACTGTGGTTTAGCGTCACATGCTGTTATTATCCTGCTGGTTCTTCCTGCCAAAGATTTTTTATTTGTGTCTCATTGCATTCTGGACATATAGTATATTTATATGGCAGTGCACGCACACTGCATTTGTAGTGACATTTAGTGTCTAGTCACCCCGTGTTCACTCTGTAAAGCAGATGCTGTTTAGACTTTTTATTTTTTCCATTTAATGTGCCAGATGCTTTGCTCCAGTGCCACATAGGCATGTCAAAGTCCACTCAACGAATGCGAAACACATCTAGATTTCATCTTCAAGCGTTTTGCTCATTAATGAAGCCAAGCATCTGCTTGTATACAGTTGGCAGTAGCACTGCTTGAAAAATAACCTTTGACACTTTCCTGAGTCCTGGTGATGTGATCAGGTGAAGTCACCGGTCATAAATCTGTCATCTGTCATGACTCATATGTGGAAACCAATATGCATTGGTATCATATCGGTTATTGATAAATTTTAGAGTTCATGTAGAGTTTGTCTTTATTGGCTGATGTTTTATTTAGCTAATTATGGAAGCTAATTTCCTCTTTTTACTTTTTTCATTGTATTTGCCCTCATCTAAGTATTAAGTTAATCTTTAAAAGGATTAGCTTTGAATCTCTAATAATTTATAAACACTGTTAAAAATAAATCTCAAAATTAATATCCATACACTACTACTACTGCAATATCTTTTTTTATACTGTACATTATAATGTTGTAACTCTTAAAGGGCACCTATTATGACATTTAAAATGTTCCTAATGTTGTTTAGGGAGTCCCCAACAACAGTTTTACATGCATGCAATGTCAAAAAACACTTTTGTTTTCGTATAATATGCATTTATTTTTACCTGATTTGCTCACCGACTCCCAAATGATTCGTTCAACGACTCGTTTTCCAAACCCCTCCTTTGCGCGACGCTAATCTGCGATTGGTCAGATGACCCAGCAGTGTTTACAGAGATAATACTTATTGTTTAACACGGAGTACAATGATGCTTTTATCAATTAAATCGTGTTATAATAATGATTATAGTCCACTGCTTTGTAGTTTGTAGTAAAAAATTAAAAATAAGATAAAGAATTTAATGTTACGTTAGCGAGCATAGCCCAGAGTTCATATTGTAAAAGCACAATCAGTCTTTGTTTTCATTAGCCCGATGCATAAACATAACGTTTTACAAAAAAAAAAAAATGCAGTTACGTTACTACGAGGTATTACTCTATTCTTTAAGACAACTCCGAAAACAACGACAAACACTTCACATATCTCAATACAATAGCCATTGAAGACCTAGAAGCTAAACGGTGCTTACACAACAAACAAAATAATAATTAAGCATGCTACATAAAACATAAAAGCAACAATTATTAATAACACTTACAGGTTGTGATACGGAGGAGGAAGCTGATGCAAATACACTTGGAACTGAACCTTCCTTCAATATCAGCCGGCTCGCGAATCCCAGTTTGATTGCATTTAAAAAGCAATCGTCTTCAAAAGGGCGCGAGCAAAGCACAAGGCTCGGACTATACTTCTGTGGTATAGTTATATGAATTGTAGCCACTTAGTCTTCAAATGCTCCTCCTTGGGCAGATGACAAAAGTTTGCTTTTGAGCCGCACTTCAGAACACAGCGTCTCGTTGCCATGATATTTTCCCTGCTGGCCTTGGAGCGCAATAAGTGGGCGTATCGTATTCAAATAACTTTACAAGTTGACGTCATCTAGTCAGAGAAAAAGCTTCGGTCTTCTAACGATTCATAAAAATGACTCCGAGTCGACTCTTACTTTTGAAAGACAATAACTTTATATACGGTGCACTTTCATATTTCAAACTTTGCAGGATGTTTTTGTTCACTTAGATCTATGTTACACACTACATGAAAGGTAAATTTCAAAATTCCATAATAGGTGCCCTTTAAATACACTTGTAGTTTTTGAGTGGCTTATTTTTCATTTATTTGGGTATCAGCCATTACATCAAAACAATTGTCTCATTGGTATCATCCAGAAACTTAATCAACCAGGCGTATTAGACCAACATCACAAGATTTGTCTTGAGACTGTCTCTTGTTGCCTAATTTTTGACCCATTCAAAAGAGTTCGACCTGGAGGCATAACGTTATAATGAAAGCCCTGTTCAGATGTTATCCACAGATTCCAGCAGCGTCCATTCACACCCACACCCTGGCTGAGAACTGTGACGATTGTTCAACCGCATGCAGGATTTGATTTAAAAACTCACTTGATGCCTTTGTTTATGTAGGTTGGTTCATATAGATCCCTTTAAACATTTCTTCCATTGTGATTTCAGGGCTGTGTACAGAGGTGACGCATCTCTGAATAGCCAAAATATATTTTCCACGTATTTTACTTACTTATTTTACCACAGTTGCTCTATGCCAGATGTTTACTCAGTTGTGCAAGAATTGTGCTGGTGAAAATTATTTCTAATTGCCTGACCCAGGATAAGACATTTATTAGCTACATTGGTGTTAGGGCTGCGCGATTTAGGGAAAAAAATCGAAATAGAAATGTAAAATATTGCTGCTTTATTTTTGTCAGGAAACCTTATGCATACAGTGTGACAAAAAAACTCCAGTACACCTCTCTACAATCAACTTTTGGATTTGCATGTTTACTTAAAATTTCTTTAGAGAGAAGTATTGTTTTTTCATATTTTTACCGAAAATAGGGTTTTGTGAGTACATGTAATGTAATATGTTTCATTCATACTGGGCGCCCTCATGCAGAAAGTCTTCAACTGAGACTCATAGAAGTAATAAAGCTTTTGACTTTCCAGTATATCCTACTGTCTATGAGTATATCCCTTATATAGACGAAGGCATCCAGATATTGCTGCAGCAGAATAAAATGCAGATAGAGACGTTTTGACTGGTGAAACATGAAGACAATAAATATACAATTGTGACAAAATATGGTTTACCTTTGTTCTAGATATCTCTGGTATTTTCATAAGAATATATTTTATAATGCAATTCTAACCGACAGCCTTTATCACTGTATAGAATACTGTAAAATTATAGTATATTTTCTGATTCATTCTGTGATATGAAGCTACCGGTATATCACATCAGAAAAGAAAGTTATTGCAGTTTGGAGTAAAAACTTGTAATGAGTAGCGTTTACAAACCTGTTTTTCAAACGTACATTAAAGGTGAACTCTGGTCAATTTTAACATTGAGCTCATTTTTTTGTAAATTTGGAAAACTTCCTGTTTTCGGTCGAAGTCCAAAGTAGTCGATTGTCGAGTTCACGCGCGTGATCTTAGGTAACTAAACCTATGCGCGTGAACTCGACAATCGACTACTTTGGACTTCGACCGAAAACAGGAAGTAAATACAGGTATTTGCGCTGGCTGATATAACATCATTTTTATTCATATCTTTCACATCTACTGCAGTCACATATTCAACGTGTTCACTCTGAAGGAATCATCTAACATGTCTGGGCACTTTTAATGACACATCAAGGATGTTAAGAGTCTAAAAGCAGGTTTAAAACTTGCCCCATTGAAGTCAACAGGGTGCAAATTTTAAAAAGAGGATAACACGGTGTAGGCAACACAGATTTTTGTCGTTGTTCTCTGTATTGACAGCACTCCAAATTTACAAAAAAAATTGCTCAATGTTAAAATTGACCGGAGTTCTCCTTTTAAGTGCCTCAAACTCACACCGCTTGCAGAGATGGAGCAGCATCTACTTTTATTTAACAAAACAATCACAATGTTGGTTTAAATTCGGTTACAGATGATATCATGAACATGCCTATAAATCATCAGCCTGGGTTGCATTTACATAATGTAACAAGTATCGATTTAAGCAAAATGCCAATTTAGGGCAATACGTTTCTGTTTCTTCGCAGAAAAGATCAAGGCAAATACTTTTTCCTCTTACTTAATTTACATATTTGTAAATGTTATGTCTATGTTAGATGGATGGATGCACACTTTTATCATTGGTAAATATTGTTAAACATTTGTGCCAGTTCCATCAGCCATAAATGGCAACCACAGCATTTGCATTAACCTCCATCTGTAATTATTTATGTACACTTCACACAAGTCCAGGTGTTTTCAGTTTCAGTTCAGTGTCAGTTATAGACTTAGTATTTTAGACTGTAGCATTTATAGCATTATTATTATTATTATTTTAAAGGTTAATAAAACAATGCACGCATGATTTTCAAGCTCATTTTCTGACATTCTATGGTAGATGATGTTAAGTTTAATGGCATACTATTTTAGGGTTGTGGTGGTACAGTTGTGAAACCTGGTCTTCTCTGGCATGAAGAATAGGGCTAAAGCTAACAGGAAATATTTGGGGGATTTTGCTGGGCGCCTGGCTTCCCTAAATCTACTCATCCAGACAGACTGAGAGAATAAACACTGGAACAAAATGAAGTGATCTGTCACATCAAGTGGAGCAACGGGAAGTTGATTGCCATCATTTATTGTGTAGTGTCCCGTCACCAGTATTTTATCCTGGTGCTTAGTTTCGGTCCTGTTTTGTGATTTCACAGGGTCCCTCACTTGTTTGGACAAACCTTCATGTAGTACTGACTACTAAGGGGGTCAGCAATTTCTGCTGGGTAGTGAAATATTGACAGTTTGCATCTCAGACTGAGCATTTCTCCAACGATTAGGCATCTAACTTGGGATGGTTGAACACTATATGTAAAGTGGGGTGACTATGACGTAACCCCAACATATCAACCTTCTCCTGCATGTCTACAGCCATGAACTGGTTCAGACAAACAGATATCTCTTGGTTCAACAGAAGAAAAATATGTTTGTACATGGACAAGTTTAGTGTCTTTTCCAATGTACAAACAGATATCTTTTGGTTCAACAAAAGAAAAATGTGTTTGTACATGGACAAGTTTAGTGTCTTTTCCCATGTATTGGCCTAAGGGTGATAATGTGATGTAACCAAGGTTTTATGTTTGTGATATTTGTTAATTGTAAAAAAAGAAAATGTGTACGGTAAGATCAGGTGTTTAGAACGGTTTCCCAGCTTTGCCTTTGTCCTCCTCATCAGCCTCGGCTCTTATGTGTCTGCTCGATCCCTGCTGTGCTTCACTGTAAGTGCTCTCATAAATAAGAGCTAAATGCGATATGATGTTCTCCCACTGAGTTCCCATAAGCTCCCTGTCCAATGGAAAAGCAGCAGTATCCCTGATATGCCTGTGGGGCGCACAGCCTCCTGTGTCGAGTCGCTTCCCAACAACGGAAGTATCTATATGAACAATTATAGATACCCCCCCATAGCCACTCTGCTCTTTGTTTGTGGTTATTTACACAATCGTCATGACTTGAGACTTGAAGCACTGTTATAACATAAAAAGTTATATTATTTTATTACATGGCTTGGTTGAATTCTAATGTAGAATACTGTCTGTTATTTCTTGATAACACACCGCTGCTAAGGATAACACACCGTTGCCATGAAAAACAGAGCGTTGCCATGGACACAATGTTATTTAGTTTTCGTTCTGCTAGTTATCGTTTTTAAATCAATAAACTCCTTTTTAAATCAATATTTTGTCAAATTATTGATTTATTTGGTAGGTAGCCATGTAATAAGCAGGATAATGTAGAGCGAGGCGGTTGTTATAGCGAATACAACCCCTTCAGGCTGATTCAAGACCAGTCCTGATCAACCGCCTCGCTCTACATTATCCTTTACTTTAATCCAGAGAGGGCAAAAAGCTTGACCTGCTATTTTTTTGAGTGCAACTCCCCTTTTTGGGAATGGAATACATCTCTTTTTTACAGTAAGGGTTTGACCTATTTTCTTGTCATGACATGTCAGATGAGTTTTGCTGCCATTTTTTTCTGGGTAGTAAAAATATTTAGCTACTAGAATAGCATTCAAAAAGTATGCATACCAGTACATATCTTCATATTAGAGTCTTGTGTGATATGGAAGAATAAAAATGGTTGTTTTAAAATTTAAAAGGTAGTAGGTTTTGATCTCATTCATCTGTCTATGGTGTTTTTGTTTTTTGACTGAAAGGCATCCTGATGAATCACTTAATTTTGCCTGCATTTGAGTTTATGATCTCCTGCTCCACCTCTCTTCTGATCCTAATTCAGCGGTGCCTTTTACACAAAGCCAACAATTATTTCCATAATTCAAATCTGTTGGAGCATGCCATTGAATATAAATCATATTAAAAAAGTGGGACAGAATAAGCTCTGCACATTGTGCTTTGGTGTTGGGCTTGTAGTGAAACATTGGCTACTGCAAATAACAGCTGCTGATGACATCTGATGGTTCTGCTCATGTCATGTACAGAGGAGCTGAATACATTTACATTTAATTCTTGCTATTTTGTCAGTGTGTCAATTTTATCGTGTGACTTTTCACAAAATATTTAGTACATGGTTGTCTGGAATACTTCATTCTGATTGGTCAATTTATATACCATGACCGCTAATCTCTAACTGACCATTGTCTCGGGCAACTCATCACTTTACTCTCTTGCTTCTCACATAATTACATTTCAACTCAAATGTATTTTTATTTAATTATTTTGTTATTAGTCTTGTAACAAATATGATAATGTACAAGTTAGCTGGTCATTACCACAAAGATATAATCCAGAGTGATCGGCCTGTCTGGTTTATTGTGAGAATGACTGGGTCTGTACATTAGCTATGCAGGGGATACTCAACTGATGCTCTAGGGAAAACAGGATTGTGCCACCCCCAATGCTTCACATGATAACCTTTTAGGCTACATGTGAAAGTACATACAAACAGTTGCACTTTTATAGTAACCAGCAGCCTCTTTACATACTCATTTACACACTAACAATATGTTCTGTACAGACCGCGTTTCGTCACCATGTTGTTCTTCGTGCAAAGAAGCTTGCTAAAGTCAGTGAATAAAACACTGACACAATGATGAACAAGTAACAATATTCGCTATAATGGTTTACTGAATAATAAAGTAAACATTTCTTAATTTATCTTTGTAAAGAAACCTCATTGCTGAACTGGCTACTCTCTGCTGTCTCAGACGACGACATCTTCTCCTGTCAGCCACCGTAACTTCTGTTGGTTGCAATTCATAATCTCACCACTAGATACCGCTAAATATCACACACTGCACCTTTAAATTAGTGCACCTGACTGCATGGTGTCAAAATTACATTAAGAGAAAAAAAACAGATGGTGCATTGATGTGTATGTACGTTTTTTTTATTACATTCAGAATTAATGTAAAATACCGGTAAATAAAGCAAAACGTTTACAAACATTATAAACGCTATAAACATGTATTTTAGTTCCCTCACTCCACAACACATCCTTAAAACGTATTATTATAAATACCAAGCCTAAACAAATTTATTCTGCTGTTAAAATAAGTCACACTTCTGGCACTTATTGGTCAAACAGAAAATCATCTTTTTTTTGTCAAATATTGGCCGATATATCGGTCAACCACTTGAATTTATGAACAATTTACATGCAAATTTGTTTTGCTTATGTTACGTTAATAAAGCCAAAGTATTCCCTTGGCAATAATGTATGTAATACAATCATGCCAATAAAAGTACTTTGAAATATATAATTCCACCGTAGATGTGTTTTTATTTATCCATGTCAGTGTGGCCCTAAGCTGTGCAGCTAAGCTGTGGCCCTATCCAACTGCCCAGTTTGCCTATATGTATGGCGTCCCTGCTACTATTGTTTTGGTCATAAGACTCACAGAACATAGTACATTTGTTACTCAATAACTCCCCGCTGACACCTATATGAGCACTATATCTGTTTGTGTGTGTAGATATGTTCAAGGTTTGACCCATTAATCTCAGCTCAGATCCATGTGCATCAGTGACAACATAAAGAATCTGAGAAGTGTAAAAACCTTCCTTTTCCTCACTTGTCTTACAAACATAATTTTACAATAGGTAATTTATTGCTTTTTGAAAGTTTTTCCTTATTGTAAACTTTTCAAGAAGTTTTTCATTGTCTTCAATGAAAGTGTGTCTTCAATGCTATGACTTGCCCATTCATGCTTTCCTCAAGTAAACACCTTATTACAAAGGCTGGATAATGAGTAGTCCCATCAGAGGAATCACTTGAAGTTGGTTAATGTCCAATGCTGATTGAGGGTTTGAACATACTGGCCGAGGTGCTGACAGTGTGCTAACATGAGCCTGCATGTGTACAGGTTCCCCTTACTCCTAAATCTAGTCAAGGTGACGCTCTCAAGTTACTCTGTGTGAACATTTGAAACGAGAGTGCTGATAATGACAAGCCCCAGCTGTTGTTCATTTTCCAAAAAGTCATCGGACAGCTTTCTTTGGCGAGCAGATGCATAGTACAAGATTTTTGCCATGATTTTACCTCCCATGGGGGTGTGCGCTGGTTAAATGAGACTGGCAGGATTAGGATGGATGAATATAGAGTGTATAATTGATTGATCAGTTTGGCGAAGAAGATCGTCAGTTGATATTCATTTCAGATACTGCTGTTGTCTGTGCGGTTTACAGTAATATCCAAACATGGTGTGATTTTGATGCAGAACAGACAGCGTGAGTGTTGCGAGGAGGCATGTAAAACTTCATAGAATAGAAATGTTGTGTAATAGGACCCTATTAAATCAGTTTTATTCCCCCCCCCCCCCCCCGAAATTCTGTTTTCCATTTTCATTTGTCTGTTTTAATTCTGTTTTAACGTTTTTTGAAAAAGCATGTCTTATCAATTTTGTAAAAATTAAAATGAATAGGGCCTTATGAAATCTTTTATTTTTCTTCAAATCCCATTTAATTTCCCCCCCAAATTCTAATTAGATTCAGTCTTTTGATTTGATATACAAATGTATTATCAAAACTGTGGTAATCAAATTAATTAAAACACGTTTTGATCAATTTCTAAAATTGTATTAAACTGAATATGCAACAATTCCTTTACATCAAAACATTGCATTTTTTTTTTTTTGTCAAATTAAGTGCTGCACAACAGAGGTTTACTGTATAAATTAAAACATGGATGAAAAAAATGGATTGTGTAATGTTCCGTATGATTTATGAAGTTGTATTTTTATTCTTATTCTAATTACTCAGAGAAGTATATTTGACTAGGCTATACAATCGTAATATATTTCTGTCATAATCTATTTCATTCGTTTTATTTGGGCGCTTTGGCAATTTTCCCATTTTGTTTCATACAGTGAATTGTGTTTTAATGTTTTTTTCAATATCATGGAAATCATATGGCCCTAGTTACACATGTGCCTTTAAAATCAGTTGTGTTGTGTGTTGCCACATAAAATCTGTCTAATTATTAACTTATTCATTCATATAGTTAATTTCTCTGGAGGAGTGAGGTAATAGTTAGCCAAGCAGAAATGAGTTCAGTGGAGTTTAACTGAGTTCTTAAGTTTTCTCAGGCTTGCCTTTTGTCTCTTACATCCACATTATCCACCTTACTTTTCAAATGCGAAAGTAAGGTGTTTTCTGTGAATGTGCGAGTATTAGCCGCCATAGGTTACGAGAAGATTATATCATAGTGCAGTAAACTGTTTGCGCTACAAATCAGCTTGTTTATAATTAAGACAATACATTAAAATAATATGTTAAGAAATACCAGGTTGGAATATCAAGCATCATAACGAACTGTTTTGTACAGCTTGTCATTTTTTTAGTTTCCCTTCCCATCCTATGTGGCCAAAAATAAAATTAATAAATTGCAAATCATAATTGCTATTACAGTGAAGGATGTTGTATGTATTTATAATTCTATGTTTATAAAAGTGTTATGCACAGGCCTGTGTTGTTAGACAAGTCAGCACACTAAAAACCAAATCAACATTTGATTATATCATGGTTCAGTGTCTGCGATCCTGACACCTCTTTAAAACACATCCAATAGTGTTTCTGTTGGACTTAAAATACCCTGCTGTTAGCAGTTTCTGTTTTATTTCACTGGCCAATGTTGTGAGCTCTGTGATAGGGTGTAGCACTTTAGCCTATTCATTTGTTGTGTGGACCTAAAGCCAGTCTAACCGAATAATCTGAAAATCTATGGTTGTGCAGTGTACATCATCTAATCTGAACAAATTCCTCACATCCATTCCGTATTGACTGAAATCATAACATAATGGTAGTCCATGCCATTCAGACACTATTTCTCAACTATGCTTGGACAGCGTTTGGCTACGTCAGACTGTAATACCATGAAAATGATTGGACAACATTTTTCAGTTTATTTTCAGTGGTAAATGCCAGTATGTTTGCGTGCAACCGCTTTTATGAGAGCTCTGATGTAATTGGCTTTAGTAAAAATAACTTTCACTGTGCTGGAGGATTTACTCTAATCAGAATAAACAATGGAAAGGGGTGTAATCTTGCATCTCAACCATGCAAATTTCTTCATTGCTATTGATGGTAGAGAAGTCATCCTGAGCTCTTATGACCTTAGTAGATTAAGCGTTTTTATATCACATGTAGATCATATACAACAACTCCTTTCCACTTTTGTGAATCTTACGTTTGACTCTGTGTGTTGCAGGCACTCTTGTTGTCATGTTTATTGTTCAGAAGAGATCTCCTCTGGCCCAGGACTCCCTGCACAGGATGACAGCCGTTACACAACAGAGGAACCAGGGACTGATAAAAAGGTGACAAAAAACAGTTACTCTACACAGTCACCAACTAAATACCTCAACAACTTGCAAGCACTTGAACTCTTCTCCTATTAAGTCGTGAGTGTGCGTCGTTAACACCATTGAGATTTAACTCTGTATTGTGAAAAGGGATCACATACATTTGACTTCTAGAGAGGGGAGTTTGATTGGCTGTTGTGTAAGTCTAAATAGCTCCTGAAGTTGTGCAATAGCTCCTCATTCAGAGTGTTGTTGACATTTGTCTTTCAACAGGCTAATCTATAAAGGCTCTTACCGACAGGGGCCCCAACAAAGACCCTCCTCCTCTGTGTAACCTATAGATTTAAGGCTGAATAGAGGTGTGGAGTCATCTGGTTGTCCAATATTTCTCAGTGAGACTGACTTATTTGGCCCACTTTAGCTGTTGTTAGTATGCAGGCATTAAAGTTAAAGCAATTCAATCTTCAACTAAAGTGTGAATCTGTAAACTTGCCCTGTTTGCACTTAGGCAGTCACAAAAGTGTTTTCTCTTTTCTCCCACTAAACTGGAATGGTAGAAAAACACACAAAAAAACATCTCGAAATAAAACGTGAGTTCTGCCAACTCACCTGTTGTTGAAGGAACTAGTACAAGCCAAGGTAGTAAAAATTCACTCATCAATTCATCAATCATGTAATTTACTCAGCCTCATGTCTTTCCAAATACCTCTGATGAGCACAGACAGATTTTTGGCAGAATTATCACGTTGCTCACACAATGAAAAAACAAAAATACAGGTGACCATGGTCTGTCAAACTCCAAAAAGGTTAGTAAGAAACTGACCTTGTCACTTTAGTCATTTGCAACATTGTTTTCCTCTTTTAGGTCGAGGAGGAAAGGGCGACACACACTCAGTCATCGCACAGCGTGGGCCTGGAGACTGAGAAGGCTGCACTAAAGGAAACTCCATTGCACTCACAAGACACCCCACAGGAAGAGAAGCACAAACAGGTGCCTGTGCAATCCAACTGCCATATCTGTTTTCTTCTATTACATATCTCATCCTAACCCCCAACCTTGGTGACCCACACATGCGACTCATGGGATAGGACACACAAAATCCTAATCCCTTTTTTTAGTCACACTTTAGATCCAATTCACACTATTAACTAATTATGAATAATGACTTTTGCCTTAAAAAACTTCCAATTACTGCTTATTAATAGTTTGTAAGGTAGTTGTTAAAGGCACACCGCGGAACTTTTGGGCACTAGGGGCGCTAGACCTGTAACTTTCAAGTCTAGTGCCCCTAGAGGCCACAAGCGCCGCAGCACTGTCGCAAAAGTAAAGAAGACATCCACTTAATAAATGAATTGCACAAAAGTAAACAGAAAATAACTGGTCAGGTAAGTCTCATAGACCAGGGGTGCCCAACCCTGCTCCTGTCTGTCCTGCAGAGTTCATCTCCAACCCTAATCAAACACACTTTAATTTTCAAGCGATCCTGAAGACGTTAATTGTTTGCTTCAGGTGTGTTTGATTAGGGTTGGAGGTAAACTGTGCAGGACAGTCGATCGGCAGGAGCAGGATATAGATGTTTTGTACCTAAAACTAAGTTGTTATTGTGTTGGTTTTGGAGTCATCTTATTTGTGTTTTTCCTGTAGTAAACTATGTATTATTAGAGGCTTATATGATTTTAGTTTCAAATTCATAGACATTTGTATCTAAAATCATATAAGCCACGAATAATACACACATATATGAATTTGTAAAAGGACAAACAAACTGAAGCCTACAAATAACGGCAGTAGGTTTTGACATATCAGTTTTGTTACACGAATTCCCGACTTCGCAGTAAATATTACATTATATATCCACTTTTATGCCGATGTTTATGTTTTATTTTCAATAAATAAATGGGAATAGGAGCGGGCTTCACTCAGTGATTAAACGTAAACTTTAAGAGTGCTGGCCTGAATAATTAGAATATTTAGAACAGGAGAGAGGCCGCACTATGCATAAATAGTCTTTTGCACAAACGCGTTTCGGCGCGTGCCTTCTTCAGTGTGCAAACTGAAGAAGGCACGCGCCGAAACGCGTTTGTGCAAATAAAACGACTATTTATGCATAGTGCGGCCTCTCTCCTGTTCTAAATGTTTTATTTTCAGTCATCATTTTCTTCGCCCCTTGAATAATCTTCAGAGTCCCGAAACAGGAGGAGGACGCGGAGGACGACGAGGGAGAGCCGGGGAGAAACAAGAGAGTTTCTTGTTTTTCCGCGAGCACGATCCCTCTCGCGTTTTCTCTTTCTTTCCTCCTCAGGAGCAGTTTTAAACTTTTCCTTGCCTCAGCCATGGCCAGGAGTCGAGCAGGCGGAAAAATAGTAGCAAAAGCGTAAGCTCCTTGAGCATATCAGAGCTTGTGGTCACGTGACGGTCGTAAAGTGATTCGTTCTCCAGGTCACATGACCTGTCCAAAGACGGTCCGTCTCCTCCAAACTTACATGGGCGGAATTTCAAGAGGGCAGCTCCGCTCGGAGCATTGATAGTGTCAAACACTGTATATTGGCCTGAAGAATCATTTAAAACAACTCATATTCTTCAACTCTTTAGGTCAAAAGCTCCACGGTGTGCCTTTAAGTTTAGGTATTGAGGATTGAGGGATGTAGAATATGGTCATGCAGAATAAGGCATTAATATGTGCTTTGTAAGTTCTAACAAACAACCAATATTCTAGTAATATGCATGCTAATAAGAAACTAGTTAATAGTGAGAATTGGACTCTAAACTAAAGTGTTACCTTTTTTTCTCTGACTTTAAAGGTTTATGGCTTTTATGCAAAAATAACTGAGATATGAGTTATCATGAAATACAGTGCTTATCCACTTTTGGTTTCCATTCATTTCTCCCATAGGGATTTATTAAAGTGTTATACGCCATGAACCAAACCAACCAGTCACCAACCAACCAGCTTTCAATTTCAATTCAACAAGAAAACAAAGTTACAAGACTGTGTATTAACAGTTTCAATTAGGGAAATTGAAACATAATTCCTTCCTGTAGCTCAAACAGTAGAGCATTGGCGCTTGCAACGCCAAGGTCATGGGTTCGATTCCCAGGGAAAGCAAGAATTGATAAGTATGTAAATGTGTAGCTTGAAATGCAATGTAAGTCGCTTTGGATAAAAGCGTCTGCCAAATGCATAAATGTAAATGTAAATAACTACAATCTTGTGAAGGGTTGAAAATGACAATTAAACTATGGAGAAATGTAACAGTTTATACGTTAAAAATGAATTCCCTCATGGGAAAAATTAATGGGATTTTTACTTGCAGAACTGTTGCACTCTATTGCTGTGATCCTCCAGCTCATGTCTGCAACCAAATCATAGTCATGATGTTTTTCACCAAGACAGCCTTTTTCTGTTGCTTAATTGTTAATCTTTTTATCTGTGATTTCTGTCCTTGTAGACTGTGAATTTAGAAGAAGTGTTGGAGGAGCAGCAGATTCAGCTTGATTCTGCTCTCCCTGAGCTAGAACAACAGCAGGAGCAACCAGAACCCCAGAACACCCAACAACAAGACCAACAACAAGACCAAGAGTCAGCTCAACCACCAACACTTACACAGCCCCAAACAGAACCGCCTCTATCCCAGACCCAGCCAGACCCTGAAACTCCACAGGCCACTGCAACAGAGGACCAGGCTGCCCCCACCTCCGCTGCTTTGACCCCTCCACAGACTGACCCACACGGAGAAGACCCCTCTGCTCCCGCTGCTGAACTCCAGAAGAGCCCAGAGCCAGCCTCACCTACCTCAGTCTCCTCCTCCTCCGAGAGCCCCTCCAGGTGAGTACAGACAGCAGTTTGGGAGAGGAGAGGGTGGGAACTTTGAATGTTTGTCTTAGGGCTGTCACTTTTTATTCAATATTCGAATATGCATTCGAACATGACGTAAAATATCCGTAATCGAACTTCAAATAAACTATTCGGTTTTTAAAGTGTCATGTCTAGCGCATTTTTTACAGTCTATGATTAGACCGTTTGCTTTTTATTTTAAAAAAGCGTGTTATTTTGAAAGGGTGTTACAGGCTGTATGTTATAGTCAGATATGACGGCGCGCTGCAACACGCATTACCGCAGAGGATCTGTTCATCAAGCGCCAAGCCAATGTGCAAACTATCGCAAATCAAAGTGAAAGTAAGTCGCAGACGCTTTAACACACAATAATAATAATCTTCATTAAAAGTAAAGAAACGAAATGATCTTACCAGGGCGGCCGCTCTCTCTTATTGCAGTCTTTGATGTTAGCTGATGATCAATAAAATGCAGCTCATATCTGTTGCTTTCGGTGACATGACATTAAATCCATTAAATCTGCATATAGCGCGGGAATTGAAGATCGGACTTATATCCGGTTTAAACCACATTTAGGCCTATGTGACCAGGGGGGATATGGGAATAGATATTAGAATATATTCGAATACATAGGCTGGTATTTGATATCCGTTCGAATTTGATTTTTCTCAAAAGTGACAGCCCTAGTTTGTCTTATCATTAATTTCACCATTTTTATTTTCTTTATTCACCTTTCTTTTGATTTTGTTTTCTTATTGTTTCATTGTGGCACCATTTCTGCATCCAGACTTTTAAATTGAATCAGTCGAGCATACAGTCGTCACTTTATGGACTTCATGTCGCACCTTCTTCGGAACGGCACCGTTTAAAAAAAGATTGCTTCGTAGTACATCTCTCCTTCTTTACCAGACCTCCATGGCTTGTTTGTTTTTTCTGCACTTTTGAGCATTTATGAATCTTCCATTTCAACAAGGACCCAAAAAAGACACTATCGTGTGCGCTTAGCTAGATGGGCCTTTAAAATGTAATAAACCAGTAAGACAGAAACCGTCCACAGAACAAAATGAACCATGCTTCAATCCTTACCTGGATCCAGCTAGATTTCTTTCTCTCTCTTATTCTTTTTTTGCTCCTCTCTCACTCCATTAGATTCCCTCTCCCATTCCCCCCTATCTTTCCCTTCTTTTGGTAAACGGCATATGATTTCTTTCCTTCAGTGGACTAGACGTTCCGCATCCTGATGCCCCTGTAGAGAACTCTAGTGCCAGTCAGTGTGAGGTGGGCTCTGTGCCCCCCTTCAGTCAACCCCTTGACACAACACTCACCAGGTGAGTACAGAGCAACAGGTAAACGACAGGTAACAAAGCAGGTTACATGGTGACATTACGGTAACTACAGTACTCGCGTTGCATCAGGTGACTTGGTAACTGATGGTTAACCAAGTAACAGAGCTGCTTCAGGCACATCAAGCCTCGTCATCTTGCCTTGCTCTTTTTTTCTTTCTTTTTTTTTTTCACTTCTCATTTCTTTCTTTTTTTCACCCCAATGCCATGATACACCATTTTAATTCCTGTTTAACTTGTCATTTGTTTTTGTTTTTCTATATACCAACCTATTAATGTATCTTCATATCCACACCCTTTCCTCTGTTTACTTGCTCTCAATAGTGTAATGGAGGAACATGCAGAGAAGCAAGCGGAAAACCAGTCCATCACTTTGGGACAGAGTACAGAGACCAGTGCTGACCCGACTGCCTCTCTGGTCCCGAGTGAGCTGGACCTTACAGAGCTGGGGCAGACAGACAGTATCCTTCCACCTACAGATAGCCAGCAGGTACACACACAAACACACTACAAGCACATGGCTAAGTAATTGCAACACTTGATCCATTAATACTAACACTTTATCTTCTATTCTATATCTATTATCTTATTCTATATCTATAAAAGTACACATTCTGCGTTCGATTAAACTGGGAAGGGTCATAGCACTTGCATATTGTTGTCCTATTTGTAAGTCGCTAAAAAAGCGTCTGCTAAATGAATAAATGTAATTGCAAAAATGGGAGTGAATAAATCAAATACCCACAAGACTAAAACTCCCTTACACACGATAAAATCACTTTAATGCATATGACTAAATTGCGTAATGCTTTTATAAAATGGAAGCAATAGAGCTAATAGAATAGACACAAATGTTCAATAACCAATTAAATTTATTATTAATTATAATCAAAATACCAATTTGTCTTCAATATACTGTTTGCAGTTGCTAATCAACTTTTGCCATTTTAAAATGTAACTTTAAAATTCACTAGCGCTCAAAAGTTGAGTCAGTATTTTTGCCGAAGCTGATACTTTTTTTTCAGGATTCTTTGAATAGAAAGTTTAAAATAACAGCTTATTTAAAATGGAAATATTTTGTAACCTCATAAATGTCTTTAAATGTATTACCATCTTTCTTAGATATATATTATAGTCACTTCATAGTGGCTTTTCAGATGATCTATTCAGAGTTGTTTTTTCTATAATGACGTAGTCGGGTAGATTTCAGGTATTTTAAGCCCTGATACATTTTCCTAGTTTTGTTTTCCTTGAGCTTACGCTGCCTAAAAGAACATGATGACAATACTCGCTAGATTTTGCACCTTGCAGTGTTCCTCTCCTTACCCTTTATCCCATTATGTAGAGAGTGAATGGGTTTGCATTTGATTACCACTGAGCCACTGGTCCACCACACCCTGCTGTTAAGATCTGTAGAGCTAAAACATTCCCTCCTCTCTAGTAAAGCTGCTCTGACACTTACGCTCTAAATGGAGAAGATGAAAGGGGAAGAGAATGGCAGAAGAGAGAGAGTAGGCTGAGAGAGGTGGGACCGGGTACATCAGCATGTTTGTTTTCCACAGGACCGACAACCTTGTAAATGTTTAATCAACCAAACGCACACTCAGCGCTGCTGTTTAGGCACTGACAGAGACATAGAGATGAGGGGAAATAAGGGGACAAGAAAAAGGGAAAGTGATGGGGAAACAGAAGGAAAGACCAGTTTAAAACAGGAAGGTTTTTGCAGACGTTTTGAATTTGTCACACAGAACTGTTGTTTCATGCAGCACCTGCATAATATAGTCATTCACGCCTCAGTGCTCATTGAACCCCAGTGTAAATTAGAAACTGTATGAAAGGGGATATTTTGGTTGAGAGAGGATGATCATATTTTTGACACTTCACTGTATTGGGAAACCGGTATTGTTTTTTTGTTTTTTTCAGTGGTCAATGAGACAAAAGTGCATAATGCCATTTATTTGATCAAAAACACATTCAAAGCAGTAATATTGTAAAATATTACAATTTAGACCGTTTTCTATTTTAATATATCTGCCCTGAGGATGGTCGTTTGACCGAAAGCTTGGTGATTAAATTTGCTTTAAGGATCTAAGTGTGCAGACAGTTTATTTATTTTTTGAGATTTTCACTCTTGTTTGTCTGGCACCTTGGTGATCGTGAGTGCGGTGTAACTCCTTCAAAACTATTTTAATATATCTTAAAATCAAATGTCTTCCCGTGAAAAGCATTATTTATTAGAATATATTATAATATTAGAAATGTTTCATATACAGTTATATGGATTCTGGACCACTACCAAAGTCACATTGGCTGTATCTACCCAGCATAATGCAGCTGAAATACAAAGCAAGCGATTAACAAATTGCAAATTAGTATTTCACACAGGATTAGGATTAAGGAAGGCTGAGTTGTCACTGTAATAAAGGTTTGTTGTTTTTTTGGCAGGTGGTGGACCATGAGGGAGGTACAGACCCTCCGGTGCCCAGTAAAGAAGACATCCCCACCTTCGATGAGTGGAAGAAGAAAGTAATGGAAGTAGAGGAGAAGAAAAGTAAGAGATGGCATTGAGTCACGTGTATGCTCACAGAGCTGCATGTTCATCAGAGAATCGTTGCATGCGAGGCTGTCCCCGTGTTTCTTCTGCATCAGTACACACTCACACGCACTTCCATTAGGGACCCACTTCTGCTTGGTTTCACAGAGCAGTCCCTCTCTTTTCATCATGAATTTCATTCTTTTTTCCTTTTTTTTTTTTTTGCTTCTATAGTAATATTGTTTTGCAAATGCTTGCTCATATTTGTCAGTTCAGTGACGGAAACGGCGTGCACAGCGAATGTTGCGTAACCCAGTTATGCACACATGTATAAGCTGCTGTAATGGATTGCTTCAGTACACTGCAAAACAAAAGTAACAAAACTTGATGTTCAAGCTCATGGCCATCTGAGCAGTTTAACACTTGCTTTAAAATCTGGATTTTCCCAGCTGATTCGGAAAGCAAAGTTAACAAATGAACAGCCACTAGCTTAACAGTATGTTAATTGACCCTTATCATCATTACTTAGCGGATGCAGTGCAGCCAATAAAACTAGAGAGCTCTCAAAGGGAACTCGCTCCAGGTCCATAGAAGTTGAGTTCAAGCGAGGCTTATGCGGCCGGCATAAATCACACAACTGAAAATCAATCAGTGTCCTTAATACTGTGGGTCTGGATTGTGGCTGCTTGATCTACTACACTCTTAAAACAAATTTGTTATATTTGGAAAACTAAATTATTGTATCTGCTTTCAGTCAGTGGGGTCCACAGCTACAAAGATACGTTTAGGTTACCTTTTCAGGTTGTTTTTGCAAGCTGTAATCAGCACAATGTTAATGAATAGCTTCTTTTCCTAAAGGTTGTCACCTTTAGGCCGCGACAGAGGTTATTGGTAGTTAAAATCCAACAATTTTGCCGTTCAGATTGGTTATCTGTTAAAGATAGTGAATACGTACTACATGCATGCTATGCATACATCAAGATAAATCGTTCTTTTGTTTTCAGACAGTAATTGACAGGTGAACTGCACTTTGCATGAAACGCTCATACTAGGCCAACCTGATCCATGGGATAAAGCGTTTGACACATGACCTATATGTAACCTGTTTTGTTGGTTTCAGGTCAGTCTCTGCACACTTCATCAAATGGAAGCCCTCATCCAGTCAAAAAGGTGCAAAAGAATTTCAAGAATAACTACGCTTCTGTCGAATGTGGGGCCAAAATCCTCTCGGCGAACAATGAGGCCAAGGTACAGCACAAGAGGCAGCAAAACAGCATATGGGGCAGATAGACAGATGGATGGATTTCAATAGGACAATCATTTAATATCTTGTTGTTGATGTTCCTGCATCTGGAATGTTATTGATCAGCTCTAGATCAGCAATTGTCTTACATATGTGTGTATTGTGTTTTCAGAGCACATCTGCTATCCTGATGGAGAATATGGATCTGTACATGCTGAACCCCTGCAGTACCAAGATCTGGTGAGTCACTGCAGATAAAGAGAGAAACAGACTGCAGCAGCTGCTCAACGGCAATGAAGAAATCTGTATTAAAGTGTCTTATTTCCTATTTGTGTAAAATGGTAGTTGACATAAAATGCTATTAGTATGTTGACATGTCCCATGGTGAGAGATGCTAATCTCCATCTGTTTCAAACAGCATTTTGCTAATGATTCTATTTTTAGGATTACATTAATTGAATTAATTAGATGCGTGCTGTATAATTAATCATATTTTAATTTGCTTATGATGTATGTCTCTTGATTAAGCTTAATCTATTTGCCCATTATTTTTGCTGAATTATTTTTTTCCATTTGTTTTGACATATCCGTTATCTTTGCAACAAGCCTCAAGGTTTCATGATTGGGGTTGCCAGATAACAATAGCTTAAATCCCTCTTTTCTCTTAAATGGATACATTTTCTGCCAAGTGTTTTACTTAATCTTGCAAACCTGGCATCTCTCTCTGCACTGCAAATGAAGCGCTAATTATCTGAAAACGGCAACAAACATGCAGATTTTGAGTTGAGCATCTGTAGTGATCTCCATTTGGATAAACTAATGCAGCTAGTCAGTGTTACTTCACGTGGCCTTTTGTGCTGTTTATTGTGACTAAATCTGCAAGCAAACCTTCTTAGTGGTGAACTGTAATCCAAACATGAATCTCGACTATATTCTTGATATTGTGCTTGCTGAATAAATGCACTTATGGAACATATTTGCTTCAATACAAAGTCTTTTTTCTTGTTTAAATAGAAAAACGTTCAAATAATTTGGAATTACTGTAATTAATATTTGGAATTTCACTGATTTAGCTTTTGAGAGAAGTTTTCATAATGTGTAATAAAATAAACCCCTATGTATTTTCTTGATTTTTGCTTGCATGACAGTGCATATAAAAAAATTAATTCTGATTAAATGTAAAAAATATATTTCTCAAATCAGAACAATTGTGATTATCAGTTTAAATATTACCGTGCAGCCTTAATTGGATGTAATTTTAGTACTAGAAAGTTAATTTGTTGCAATTTAAGAACATCTAAAAGGAACTAGTTTTAGCAAAAGAGGTGATTTAAAAACCTTGAAAAATAAATGATCAGACATGGAACTTAAAATATACATTAAATATAAAATATACAGGTTTACGTATATCAAATATATAACAAATTTATATATTGCTGCTGTCAAACCGATTAATCATGTCGCGTTCTCGTGAACCCTATCTTGTGAGATAAGTGTCTCGTCACACACATATATATATATATATATATATATATATATAATGTAAACACAAACTTTGATGTTAGATGCGATTAATCGATTTGACAGCACTATACAAGTTGATATATTTATTTGTGCACTCAGATTTTCAATCTCCCAATGCAGGTTTGTAATTGAGCTCTGTGAGCCAATCCAAGTGAAGCAGCTGGACATAGCAAACTTTGAGCTATTCTCATCGACGCCGAAAGATTTCCTTGTGTCCATAAGTGACAGGTAACATCACTGACACAGACATACATAGTACGGTATTCAGATTCCTAACAGGCACAATCTGATGCGTGGATTGATCTCTCCAATGTGGATGTGAGATTTTATTCTGGTAAACTGCAGCACATTTCAATAATTACATTACAGTGATATGTAATTTGTTTCAAATCCTGCCTTACATTAAACATTGAGTAATCTGGTTGGTTGTGATTTTTGTCACATCACATTTTCCCATTCAGTGTGGATAGACACATTGCTTTGTTGCTGAAATCTTATCACAATTTGCCTGGTTGGGAGACTGTGTTACAGAAACACCAACTTTTCTTGACTTCAGGTATCCGACCAATAAGTGGATCAAGCTGGGCACCTTTCACGCCCGTGATGAACGCACAGTACAGAGCTTCCCTCTGGATGAGCAACTCTATGCCAAATATGTCAAGGTAAAAGGATGTGCTCAAATGAATCAATCTTCATAAAAGCTACTTGATTGTAAAATTTCCTTGAAAGTGGAAATTCTAGGAGGGCGTCTTTTCCGTCTTTTCTTATGTGTCAAAGCTCTGCACACAGTACAGTCTGAGGTATCGTCACATTACTGATAAATGTAGTTAAGTTGGTAGCACATCTGATTTTAGTTAGTGATGTCTAAACACTTAATGGGAAGGATGAGAAAAGTGAATCCTATTTTTCCTTAAGTAACACATTTAAGATAAAAATGATAAAACTATTTATTTAATAAATAGAATAAAGCATGAAGTCACAGATTTGTGCTCTGATGCATCTATACTGTAACATTTGAATCTTTAAATGGATCACACACATGATTGTTATTTCACCTATGATCTAAATAACATGGAATTACATGAACAAGTTCAATGAGTGTGTTTTAAGGTGACTGAATAAGAGGCAGGGCAAGGGGGGACAGTTTAGTCATTTGAGAGAAGACGTGCCCTTCCCTCAGGCCTTAGAGTCTCATGATCAAATCTGGGTTGTTACACGATGCTGAATACCCATTCATGACTTGTTGTAGATTTGCATTTAAGGTCGGTGTGTCTATGTCAGTGTATTAACAGAGCATGCTAAGATTCTTTTTGCTAAAAGGCAAAGGAATGTGCAGATTCAGTTGGGTTAAACAGTCCAGTACACTGTGTGCGCGTGCGTGTGTGTGTGTGTGGCACATGCAAAGTAATTAATTAAACAAAACTGAGCTACAGATCTATTCATCCCTAATTTTTAGGCTTTTTTAATGAACTCCAGGGCTCCTAACTATGCCTCTTGCTTAGTGCTGTGCTTTGCTGTTTATTTTTTATCTTTATTTTTCTTTTCACTCAATCTGATTTGTGTTCTTGGATGATCATATAATTATCTGCTGTAACATGTCAAGAAGTACCAGTGATCCAAGAGTGAAATCCCATGATACTTTGCCATTATTGAGCTGCCCTAAACCTGTTCTGTCATGCTCTGCTCAACTCCTGTGTAGTTTATTATTTGAATGTTTTCCTTTTTGTTTTCGTTTACTTGTTGTCCTCTGCTCTTTTTCCCACTTTGCGGTCCTAATTGCAGTCTTTCTCTCAGCCAGCCCTCTCTCCTGCCATTGGTACCGCTGCTCAAGTTATGAAAGCAGAACAAACAAGAACAGTTCAAAATGCTCGACTTGCTACAGCATGAAGCAAGTCTTTTAAACTGATCTTCCTCTCTGTTTTTCTTTGTTTCTGCTCTCTCCTGTCTTCTCCTCCTGCATCAGATGTTCATCAAATACATCAAGGTTAGCGTTCTTTTCTCTTCGATCCTGCCAGTGCTGCTTTGGGTGTCAGGACTCACGTAGAGTAATGCATGACAGTGACAATTTCTTAAACACAAATACACATCTTTTCTCACACTTACAAGGGAAAAAAAATCATGCTTGGCAAATTCTCAAGCACTTCATTTGTACTATATTTTGTTGGGCGTTATTGGGACATTGGACAATGTTAGATTCACTAAGTAGAACTGAAGTTTGGTTTTGTTTCATGACCATGTTTGAGCGTGCTTGTCTTTTTATATTTTTTTTGTAGGTCGAGCTGCTGTCCCATTTCGGCTCTGAACACTTCTGTCCACTCAGCCTGATCAGGTGTGTTGAATTAATGTGAATTAATTCCAGTACTGTATATTGTGTATCATCTCGTGGGCTAAGTGTATTGTCACAGCCCTAATACAAAGTTTAAAGAACAGCATTTAAAGTGGACATCTTTTGTAATATTATAAATGTATTCAGTGTCACTTTTGATACATTTAAAAAGTATTAATTAATTCCTAACTTTTGAACAGCAGTATATGTACAACAGGCTCACAGCGTTTGCATACTTGCATATGTAGGTTTGTTTCTGATGTAATAAATTGTGTTTGCGGTATGTCATGATGTGACATTTTATTCTTTGTTTTGATAAAAAAATATTAAAACCTGCACATCAAATAGTTATACAAAAGAGATGTTTTCCTGTAATTTTAAGAGAGTGACTTGATAACAGTCAAACAATTTCTTTAACCAAAGCATCCTGCACAGCAGCGGCATTTTGTATTGAGAAACAGGTCGATTCTGATTTTACGAACCTGTACTTCCATTGGCCTTTAAATTTCATTGACTCTGAGAAAGGACACATGGCTTTATAAGGGTTTTAAAAGGCAAAGTTCTTGAGTTGAGTAGATCTCTGTTCTGCTTCGGGCTCCGCTCAGGTCCGTTTGCATTGGCAGGAGATTTAATCTTGGTTGGAGGCCCATAAAGGGGCTGGTCTGGCTGCACTCTATGAGAGACATACTCTCCCACTGAAAATGAAAAAAAAAAAAATGACTGTATATACTGCGAGAGGCAAGCAAAACTCTACGGCCAGATAGAAAGGAAAAAATAAAAGTCCTTTCTAAATTACCTTGTTCTGAGCTTAACTGAAGCTACTTTCTGATAATGGTGTTATTTTACAAGCCACATGATACAGATCATCATGTGGCAACCCTTGTACAAATCTACGGCATAACCTTTATTCCAAACTCCTACTTCCCTATTTTCTGAGACTGGTCATTTCACTGAATATCGGTCTTTATTTTTCTTCCACTGCAATTACCTCCTCTGCACGTAGAATCGAACAGGCTATAAAACTTGTCTTTAAAGACCCCCACTAACCTGGGCAAAGGGCAGAGTGATTACAGTTGTTTTGTAGAAGGCAGAGATAAGTTGTGCTGATGATCACAGTGGGCTTTGTTAATATTTCTCGGTTTGAGGCCTGGTTTTCTCTTATCTGTACTGAGGCGGTGTTCTTTAAGATAATACAGAAACACTTTGTCATTTTTATAAATGAAGTGTTTACTACTCGCCTCCTATGCTGTTTTTATCCTATTTTTGCTGTTTTTTTTTTTGTTTTTGTTTTTTTGTTTTTTTTCATTGTTAGACTTCCAACTCCAAGTATCTGATCTTTGCTTCTTGTGTGTATCTTTGTGTATATCAGGGTGTTTGGCACCAGTATGGTGGAAGAGTATGACGAGATAGCCGACTCACAGTACACCTCAGAGAGAACTGAGTATCTGGATGAAGACTATGGTGAGATCTTCTCTGAATTCTTGCTCACAGAAAACAAGTGCAAATTTTGATAAATGACATGGGTGGCAATGTGTACAGTATTGAACAAGCAGTGCGACATGATGCTTAAACTTCAATACACTGACATTTATTGAATATGGCATAACGTTTGTCCTGTAATATAATAGTAAATAATACTTTCATTCTGTAAGATGCACTACTGTACGGCAGAATACATTTTTTTAAATTAGGCAGAAGACTATATTTGTCTGTTTTCTTTTTCCCAGTTGTTCTGTGTGTCCATTGACTAATGCTGTTGTCTTAATTCCAGATTTCTTTTTTTGCAGATTACCCACCCGGCTACATGCCGTCAGAGGACAAGGCATCAAAGAATCTGCTGGGCTCTGCCACAAGTATGTCCTGTTCCTCCATATTCTCCTAGTGGTTTTGATTTCATGAATATATATATATATAAATATAATGATTCGGTGAATCAGTGGTTCTCAGCTGGTTTGGCCATGGGACCCAGATTTTCCCATGGTCATTAAACTAAGCTAATTTATTTCTCAAAAATGGTTGACACACAAATACTGTCCCACTTTACTTAACATACACCCAAATTGTATGACTATAGAGTCACTTTTGTATCATTGTATCACTAACACTGATGAATAATGGTAAGGCTATTAAATAGCAGTCCCAAACTAGTTTTTCTTAATACTATAAAGTTAGTAAGTTGGTATGCCACCACAGTCATCAAAAATAGTTACACAATTCTAACAGGAACTGTTAATAAAACATATGGACACTAATCCTGATGAACAGATTGAATCATACCTGCATAAGAATCATACATAACGTACCAGTTGTGTAATTTCTTGGTACTCTTTGATAATTCAATGACTTACTAGTTGACAATGTAAGTAACTATGCATTGCATGCTCTTAATTTCATTAGCTCTTTATAGTGTTATATACAGCGCGTGTACAGTATAATGTCTGACAGGACAGCAAAGTTCGATCTGATGCGAGGGATGTTTACGAAAGTTACGAAAAAACATCATAATAATGACACTGACGTATAGCCTGACAGCATGTCACCTGACCGTAGACGCTGAATCAGGGCAACATGTTTTTTTCAGGCAATAGCTTTCACGCATGTCTTTCAAACCAAGTCTTGTTTCTTTGACTACACACTCCAAGCGGTTGAGAAACACTGACTGAATTACATAGTATAACCAAAGCTATACTGACCAGAAGTGGTTAAAAATATTGACATAATAATTGTTGAAACGTGAGGATCCCACTTTCCTCACATCAATCCCAGTTGATCATATTCCAGTTTACTCAAAGCTTCTAAACCTGTTCTAACTTTAGCATTCAAGGAAATTGTCTGACCCCTGCCGCAGTTCCAAGTTCTTGTGAAACTTGTGTTTTCAATATTCATTAGAGTTTGCCTTTTCAAAAATTGGTCCTCCTTTCTTCCACACACACACACTCACGCACACACAATGAACCTGATTCCTGTTTAATTGGCTAAGCATGGAACAGTATGTAGATGAAAAGTTTAGATGTGTATTTTTTAGAGCAAAGTTGTAACTAAAAATATTAAAAGTTTTCGTTAAATGAAAATAAGCAGAAATAAAATATTAATATAAGAAAATTAGACACTTAGAAACTTAGAATTAAAATGTAGAAAATAAGAAAAGTTTTATTGGCCACTAGCTGAAATAAAGTTTCAGTTGAAGTTTCATTTTATTTTAACTGAAAAATTTAAATAGAGGATAGCTAAATAGAAATATACAAAAATTACAAAAGCACATAGTTACAAAATGTAAAAAACGAGCACAATTAATTAAATGTTTAATGCGGTTAATGTTCTTATGACAGCAGTAAATCATTCATTCAATTAAACATAACACAACATTATAATGTGTGATTTACTAAAAACTGATCTAAGATGATTCGTGCACGTGCACAGTGCTTTGCTATTATATTATACACAACACAATTTATTGATAATAATAAATAAGACCAAATGACATTATAACCAAAAGAATACATTTACTGAATAAAATTGTCTACCTCACAATAAACACACTGACATGTAGACTTCCTACTTCCTCAATAATTCAAAAGTTCATCACATTTGGCCAATTATCATTAGATTTGAAGAGCTTTATTTTGCTTTTCTGAATGCAGAATAAAATTCAGTTTGTGTGCTGCCACTGTCTGAAATTTACCCCAGGTGCATACATTTAAATGTTATATTTTTAGTTATTTTTCCCTGTATTGTTTTTCTTTTTAGACGCCATCCTGAACATGGTAAACAACATTGCAGCAAATGTGCTAGGAGGGAAACCAGAGCTGGAGGACGGAGCTGAAATGGGAGGTACGGCCCTGATCTCTGCCTTGCGCTTGGCTATTAAAAATGCCCTGTCCTGAGTTTGTCGGGAGAAATCACTGCACTTATTTGCTCCTCTTTGCTTGGCAGCTGTTTGTGACTGGTGAGGGCTGTCACCATGCCAACAGTGCTGAAACTGTGAGGCCTGGCAGTGAAAGCACGTCTTTGATGGCTTCTGTAGCTGCGCTTGCCAGCAGAAAACTCTCCCAGGGTGTGTGTGTGCCCAGAGAGAGCTGGAACAAAATGTTGTTCAAACACGCATGTGGCTTTCCTAAATGCAGAAGTGAAGTTTAAAAACCCTCTGCTGTGCTGTATCATGACCATAAACCGGCTAAAAGAGAAAAGGCTGTTTAACAAGATATTTTTATAATGTCCCTTGAGAGATTGCAGTAGAGTGGATGGCTGAAAGTTTGTAAGTTTGTAAAAGAAAAGCACGCTATTCTGCTTCTTTTTTTTTAACTGTTAGATTGTGCTTGAGTTATTAAAAAGCCAATACCAATATCTAGACCATAGAGTGGTCGATAGCCAATATAATACATAATACGATTTATTGATAGCAGCAAATAAGATGTACACAAAATTGATTTACCTGACCAACTTTATACCAATAAAATGTATGGACCTTTACTTACACATACCGGCAGGTTTAGTCTTTTCAGAAAAACTTCCCTGAATATTTTGGCATCCATGTACATCACAACCATTATAATTTAGAAGTTACTTTCTGGTAAATGATCCTCATATTATAAGAGCTTTGTTTTGCACAAACGCAACACAAAAATGTTTTCAGCTACATAAATCATTTATGATTAATTACAGATTAGCATCCACTTACCTGGCTTTCAGCAAATTAGTTATAACTACTGGGTGAATATTACATCACCTAATTCATATTCATGACCAGGCTAGATGGTTTCGGCACCCTTTGTGGCATATGTCAGAGTTTTTTTTATTTTATATATATATATATATATATATATATATATATATATATATATATATATATATAAACTTACATGTTAGAAAGTAACTTCATGTTTTTTTACACACATTTTCTAGATAAGGTAATCTTCCTAATTCTTTATAAGGATTATGATGTGTAACAAGAATTCATAAAATGCCTGCTATTCCAAAGCTGCCTCTGCCGTGTTTTCTTTTAGATGTCCTTTTTGTTCTGGATACGTTTAATCCATGCCAATCATTATATAATTTCAAGCTTTCCAAGATCATCACCTGTTTTTAGTTAAGGGCACATTTGTATTTGTGTGTTTAATCTTGGGTACTTTTCTCTGAACAATGGCTCTCTTTGTGTTGAGGGAGGGAAGTGTGGATGTTCACATTCTCCTTTTCCTTTTCTCACTGTCAAAATCTGTTCTTTTTCTCATCTCGCTCAGGAAACGTTTCCTCCGGGACAGAAAACGTCACCCAGGAGTCAACAGAAACTACACTCACGCCAGATCCCACCCCCACTGAACAGCCCGCTACGTGAGTCTCATTCACACATGTACACTTTCTCTCTCTCTCACACACTGATCATCCAGGACATTAAAACCCCAAATTCTTGCTCAATACTGAGCCCTGAGCTAGTCGGCGTATTCCAGCACAGACTGGTTTGAACTGTTTGCACACATACCAAGTCAACCACTGAGTCTTTTTTCTAATACAGTTCAAGCTTATAAAACTCTAATGAACTGTAGCTGCCTCATAATCAGGCCCAGATTCAATCTGCTAAATTGAATGTGGTAAATGGAGTTTGGGATACTGCAATCTTGTTTGTAGCTGAGGGCATAATCAAATTGAATTCACAGAAAAATGAAAGTTCTGTACCCTTTTACTCACCCTTTCAAACCCAACTAACGCTTTTTTGAAAATCTTGCTCTTCTTGGCACTTTCAGGAGAGAAATATCAATGTTTGATTAGGGTTAAAAGAATCATTTCTCAAAAGAAATGATTATTTTGAGTCAAATCTTGTCAGTGTTCGGTTGATCTGGTTGAATTTCGGTCTGTTTCTCAAGTTTATCATAGTACTACATAATACTTGGAATAGAGTGCACAAGGTGAATAGATATCCTACATTGTATTTATTGTTTTATTGCCAGAGTTACTTTAGTCTTTTTATATACTATTGCACTTAATATTTTGAATTGGCTTTTATTTTTATATTTTAAAGTTGAAATTTTAGTAAAAAAAAATTTGTTGCTTTTATCATTTTATTACCATTTATTTTTAAATGTTTATATATAGATTTTATTCTATATCATTTTAGTAATTGTACTAAAATATGTTTAATTTACATTTAAGTTTGTTTTTTCATGAAGTATTTGTATTTATTAGCTTTATTGCCAAAATTGGTTTTAAATGGTTTTAGTTAACAAGAACCGTGGCTTTTGGATATTTTTTTCAAGCTTTACAGCTTTTGTCCCCATTTATTGCGATTCCTGGTCAATGTCATAGAATTTCTTATTTTATGTTCCACAGTTAGTTATGTAGATATAATCCGGTATTTCTTTCTTTCTTTCTTCTGATCAAATGATGGAATTTTCATCTTTGGGTGAATTATTCCTTGAAAAAAAAATAAAAGTTAACTGTGCTCAGATTCTGTGTGGTTGTGCTCATAACTAAGAAACAAACACTGTGCAACATTGGATAAAATTAAACAAGCGATTTGAGTAAAAACATTCTGGCTCTTTGTACCTCCAGGCTGGATATTCTTGAGTTGGATCCCACTCTAGTGAAGGAGGACTCAGAGGATCCTGTTCCCGAGGCTCCTTCAGAACCTCCCCCTGATGAGAGCCGTATCGTCATCCTCATCGAGGAGGAAGAAGAGGCCACCCAGCCAACGGTGACCCTGCTGGAGGAGGAGCAAGAGGAGGAGAAAAAACAAGAGGAGATATGGGAGACGGAGAGCGCCACATATTGCGGCCACCTCTCGACTTTGTCCTGCTTGGCGTCTTTGCACGAACACTTCTACTGCTATTGTTCGGCAGCTTTAGCACTACAGCGTCAGCGTAGAGACCGCCGCCACAAAACACAGCACACACACACTGCCACAGACACTCAAACTGCCCCACAGCAGTCCCTCTCTGCCACCACCCCAACCCAAGAGCCCCCTGCGCCCTCTGAAAAACTTCCAGAAGCAGAGCGGCCCTCTCAGACACAAACCGAAAGGATTTCCCCCACTGAAACAGTGTCTGCTCCGCCTCAGTCCTCCAGTGGGGAATCTGCAGTGAGCGAGCAGGAGCTCCCACCTGAGACCATCATCTTGGAGCCCAGCCACACCTCCACTCTTCCCCCACATAGCTTCTCCGACACCCCCACCCAAAACATTCCCGAGTCCCTTCCTGTGGGACAGCCCGTGGACCAGCGTCTGCAGTACCTGGTGGACATCCCAGAGACCCGAGCCAGCTTGAGCATCTGCAGTAGCGTCCAGTCTCCCACCTCCTCTATGCTCTCCTCCACCACCACTGAAGCCAGCAGCCCAGAGACGGACCCTCCTATACTGGAGCTCCCCGTCCCCACTAAAGAGCAGACAGTTCAGCCTTTGCTTACCCACACCCGCCCCGCTGACATCCCGCCTCCTACCGAACTTCCCATTCTGCTTCCAGAGGCGTCAGATAACGGCAGGGCCACAGGGTTTGAAGACCCTCACCACAGCGCGGTGGCCTCCCAACCCGAGCTTTCCGAAGTCCTTCTGTCTCAACAAGAGGAGACGGTAGATGACATTCTGCTCCCGCACCGCACCGCCGGAGACTTTTATGCAGAGCAGCAACATTCGGTGGAAATGGGACATGGGAATGGAAATGGGAATCAGGTGCATGGATCTAACCAGAAGGAATCAGTGTTCATGAGATTGAATAACCGAATTAAAGCACTGGAGATGAACATGTCCCTCAGCAGCAGATACCTGGAAGAGCTTAGCCAGAGGTACACACATGCTGCCAAACTTAAAATGATTATAGTGGGAAACATGTTCTTATTATTATTCTGTTCTGCTGTCACTCAGGTATCGCAAACAGATGGAGGAGATGCAGCGGGCTTTCAACAAGACCATCATCAAACTGCAGAACACCTCCAGAATTGCAGAAGAGCAGGTCAGTCACACCGAACATTAGCAATTTAAACTGACATTGGCAACTGGGATATACAGGGACTCCAAAAATTACTTTGATACTGTTAAATAAAATATCCTATTTTAATATGAAAGTACCATCCAAACATTTTTTGGTTTTAAAATAAGTCTCTTAAGTCTCTTTAGTTAAGTGCCACTGATACATTTTTAAGTGACTTACTTGTTTAGATATCTTGCAGGCCCATTGTAGCATTTTTTACATGTAAAACATGTGGATAACCGTTTACATCTGTATGTGTTTAGGACCAGAAACAGACCGAGTCTATACAGATGTTGCAGAGCCAGCTGGAGAATGCCACCAGGATCATGCTGAACCTTTCTGCCACCGTTGCTCAGCTACAGCGAGAGGTCTACAAACCTTATATAATTCCTTCCCCATCTAATGAGTCATATCACGGCCCACCCCGAAATGTATATAAATATTTAAAGCCTGTTGTACACTGTGTGTTGCAGGTTTCTGACAGACAGAGTTACTTGGTGTTATCTCTGATCCTGTGTCTGACGCTGGGCTTGCTGCTCTGTACGCAGTGCTGCAGGAGCTCACCCAATCACAACACCAGCTCAGCCATTCCCATGAGCAACCACTACCCCAGCCCTAAGAGGTATAACACGCACCAAATGTGTCCGAATGCAATGCATAACGCAATGCATTCTCAGTGTTACTGCAAGGAGTTCTCTAGAGGCCATTACTGTTGTCTCCTGTGGTCAGTTTTCTTTCACGTCAACTGCTGTTATGAGTTGATTCAAACTGATATTACTTGGTTTTAAGATGATTTATTAGTTTTTTTTAACAGGAGTGGAGAATTCTTGCTGAGCAAGCTAGTTAAAGTAAACTGTTGACAGATTTATAGCTGGCTCCATAAATAGCAGCGTATCTAGTTTAATAGCGCAGAAGTTTGAAGGTAACCCTATGTTACAATAACGCGTCAACATAAACTACCATTTAAAAGTAGTTTTTTTTAAAGAATTAAATACTTTTATGCAACAAGGGTTCATTTGTTCAAGTGATAATTTCTAAAGTTACAAAAGATACATTTTTTTAAATAAATGCTGTTCTTTTGAACTTTGTTCATTAAAGAATCCTGAAAAAAAAAAAAACCTGTAGCACAGCTGTTTTCAACATTGAAAATAATAATAAATGTTTCTTCAGCAGCAAATCCTCATATAATGATTTCTGAAGGATCATGTGACACTGGAGTAATGATGCTGAAAATTCAATCACAGGAATGAATGACATTTTAAAATATTATTACAATTTAAAATAAGTTTTCTATTTTAATGTATTTCACAATATTAGTGTTTTTGACCGGTAATGCACATTATGGACGGAGGAACCCTGCATGCTTGCAAGGCATTGGCTAATCGTTCACGTCTATATTTGGGCACTTTCATAGTGGACCTATCTGAATCTTTTTTTCTATTTCTCATTGTCAGGTGTTTTTCCTCATATGATGATATGAGTCTGAAGCGGAGAGTTTCTTGCCCTCTCGTACGCTCCAAGTCATTTCAGCTGCCTACATCAGAAGGTAAGAGTCACCTTTGACGCTGAGGAGAGTTCTGATGCCAGAGCACTCTTTGTTTCCTCTCTACTCCTCCCCTTCTCTCATGTAACGCACATTGTTTCACTCAGCTGTGGTTCTGTCTTTTCCAGCCAGACTCAATTCCACCATGTTCATTTCTCACAGCTTGAGAAACCAAGATGATGCCCATTAACATCACGCCTTCCCACTTAACATGTGGCTTACTTTGTGTGCTCTCATTTTGGCTGCCACTCTCAGAAGAATCACGTCTTTTATATTAAATACCATACCGAACACTTTACACTTAGAACTAGTTTTGAGTCCAGCTGTCACTAGTTCCACAGTGTCTGCTGATTGTTCAATATCAGTGTGACCTATACTGGAGCGCACTGTGATTTGTAATTGTATGTCAGCACAGTCATGCCTCATGTTACGTCCCTTAAGCAGTAAACATTTTCTTTTACAAGCCAAAAAATTAAAAAAAATGTAAAATGTAATTTAGTGCAATTTATTATTTTTTTAAAGTGAGAAAAAAAAATAACAAATTGGAGGTCAATGTATTATTTCTCAAAATATTAAATGATCTTCTCATTGATAAATACCAACATAGAGATATTGAAATGTATTATGTAATAATAAATACATAATTATATTTATTGAATATATATATATATATATATATATATATATATTTATATATTTATATTATACGTGTATAAATACAGTACATATAGCCTTTATATCAATTTACAATGTGTAAAATTTAATTTTGTAATTAATTTGATTAAAATCTGTAATCAAATGACAGCTTTATTAAGAACATTTAAGAGAAACGAATGTGATGTTTACGTTTAAAAACTGCAAACACTGCCAGATAAACCGAAGCATACTTTAAACGCCAGAACCTTCCTATCCTTGTTTCTTTTTGTCCCTGCTATTTTTCCTCTCACGTTTTGCTGCAGCGTGTGCGTGTGCGTGTGCGTGCGTGTGCGTGCGTGCGTGCGTGTGCGTGCGTGTGTGTGCGTGTGTGCGTGCGTGCGTGTGTGTGTGTGCGTGTGTGTGTGTGCGTGTGTGTGTGCGTGTGTGTGTGTGTGTGTGTGTGTGTGTGTGTGCGTGTGTGCGTGTGTGCGTGTGTGCGTGTGTGCGCGTGTGCGTGTGCGTGTGCGTGTGCGTGTGCGTGTGTGTGTGTGTGTGTGTGTGTGTGTGTGTGTGTGTGTGAGCTCATCATTGGTTTGTGTTCATAAGGCAGAGGTTGGATATTTTTAGCACATGATGCTTTTGGCTGGCACACGTTGGACATTTGCAAGTAGTAACAACAGGAAAACGTGGATTATTAAGTATCGCATATATAGATATGCAAATCAAAACTTGACTTTTAAATGTGTCCAAATGACAGCATTATGCAAACGATGAATGCTGCAGCCATGGTTACCACATGCAGACTTTGTTGTTGGTGAAACAAGTGAATTGACAGGGCGGATTACAATTGAATAACAGTTTCAGCCATAAAGAAATACTTTGAAGTGTATGACTTGAGCTACTACTTGCAAGTGCTGTCATGCTTGTGTTATTGTTTGCCATACCATTCCGTTAACCTGCCCCCTCTCTCCCCTGTTTAGTAGGTCCTGATGACTTGTACATTGTAGAACCTCTAAGGTTTTCTCCAGAGAAAAAGGTATGGAGTTCGTTTCGGCCGCTGTGTGTTCATGACAGTAGTGGGACTGAAGCTGGGTTTCAAAACCACTCACAGCTCCCGTTTTCTCCAGTTTTACTGTTGTATTTTGAGTCTGTAAGAACCATGATTACATCTCATGTTTCTTAAGAAATCCTACAGTAAATGTGAAGAGCAGTGAGTGTTTTGGAATGCAGCTTTTTCCAGTTAGTCTCTGACAGGCCGTGGCGTTAACCGTCTCTCTGCTGACTGAGAATTAGGGATGGGAATCATTTTCTGGTTCAGATTACATTTGACTAATCTCATTCCATTGACACCAAACATGTTCTAAACTACACTAAACTAAAATTATGATTGATGTCACACTTTTCATGTTGTCCAATAAACATCAGTAATTACACGGATACAATTTTGAACCTTGAAGTGCCTTGGTTCATTTTGAGTTGGACATTGGACATCAGTTCATTTGTAGTCAATAACCACACTGAACCATTTAATAAATGAATGAGTAATTCACAACAGTATTAAGGATTAGTTGAAGTTTAACTAGTTTCCTAAAGCTAAACACGAGCTCTAGTGTGGCTGGTCTGGCAGATCTGATAGTAAAGGCTTGTTTACACCAACATTAATGTTCTACATGAACATTCAAAGTTCGGAAACATTACTATTTTAATGTTTTTAAAATAAGTCTCTTATGCTCACCAAGGCTGCATTTATTTTAAAATACACGAAAAAACTGTAATATTTTGAAATATTATTACAGTTTAAAATAATGGTTTTCTATTTGAATATACTTGAAAATATTTATTCCTGTGATGCAAAGCTGAATTTTCAGCATCATTACTCCAGTCTTCAGTGTCACATGATCCTTCAGAAATCATTCTAATATGATGATTTATTATCAATGTTGGAAACTGTTTTTTTCACAACCTGTGACTCTTTTTTTCAGGATTCATTGATGAATAAAAAGTTTAAAAAGAACAGCTTCATTCTATTTTTTTCTGTCTTTTTTTTAAAGAAATTAACACTTTTATTCAACAAGGATGTGTTCAATTGATAAAACGTGATGGGTAAAGATTTATATTGTTAGAAAATATTTCAATTTTGAACAACTTCTGTTTAAACTGTTTAAAGTATCACAGGTTATAAAAACAAATTAAGCAGCACAACTGTTTCCAACATTGGTAATGAATCATCATATTAGAATGATTTCTGGAGGATCATGTGAATAAAGTATATTCAAATAGAAAACCGTTATTTTAAGTTGTAATAATATTTCACAATATTACTGGGTTCTTTTTTTCTTTCTGTACTATATGTCTGTTCAGACCGATGCAAAAAAAAGAACTTTTTTTTTTTTCACTTAACATTTATTTCAAGTAACGAAAATGTTTGTTATGGTTTTATTTAATCATAATAATCCTCTTCATTATTGCTTAGGAAATTATTTTATGAGTTCCTCCAAGAAATACTAGCGGCTCTGGTCATGAAACCAAAAGTCTGGATCTCATTGGTTGTCCAGTTTTTTGTTTCAGTAGCTATGTTTCCATCCACACGTTTTTTTCAGAATTAAGTGATATCGAATAAAATATGCCTTATGGAAACAGTAAAATTCGATTGAATTTCATGAATATCGGCTCAAATGAAATATGTTCGGTCTCATCGGATTTTATATTGATCGATATACGGCTTATGCGATAAACGCTGATTAAATAATGAATTGCATTTTGTCTTACAAAACTTTGTTCGCAAATGTTGGCTTGAATGTTGTACGATTCAGTGCGAAAATGAATGGAAACACCTTAAAATGTCTCAAATCAATTCGATATACCAATTTGATTGGTATATACACAGGTTTTTATTCGCTTTAAAGTTATTGGATGGAAACACACTTTCACCAGCTTTATTCGCATGAGTTTTTTTACCGAGCTTCAGACAATTCGATTGACAAGTGGATGAAAACTTACTGTGACATTAAAAAACAAAACTGCTTTGCATTGAAGACTGTGTCGGTCTGAACAGATAATTATCAGCCATTCATAAAAATGAAGATGTTTATTGTCTTGGTGTTAACAGGCCTTAACTTCTCCACAAATGATCCCATGTGTTCTTTGCCCTCATGAGTATCATCACATGGTCATAGTGATTGTATTACTGTGCTGTCATTTCTTAATTTCTAAAATTTCTTAATATTCTTAGTGTCTGTCGAAGTGCTCATCCGTGTTCAAACTCGCTCAGCACAAAGACGGTTACAGCGGCTTTAGGTGTTTAAATACCTCTCTGAATGCACCCTTTAGACTTTAAATCATCTCTCTGTTTGTGTGTCTTCCAGAAGAAGCGCTGCAAGACAAAAGCAGGGGACCGAGTGGAGACGCTCGGGGCCTCCGTCCCCTCAGTGCCAGCTGTTAACGGTGAGCCCAAGTGCGAGAGCGAATCATCATCTCCTTCTCTCCACTTCCTGCCGTCGACGTGCAACGGCTTCACGTCCACCACCTCGTCCAGAGACTGCGCGTCAGAGGAGAGCTCCGCTTCCACGCTGTCCGAGGACTCTTTCGGCTGCGCCCCTATGATGAACGGACTCGAGCCCGTCCTCTGCAACGGGACGCCCACGCTGACCCTCCCTCTGGCCAAGAGCAAGATGGAGAAGAAACGACGGCGGTCCAGGAACGCGGAGCAGCAGCCGGAGGAGATGATGAACTCGAACCTTCCTGTGACCGGCATGCCGGCGCTGGAGGAACTCATGAAGGGAAAGGACACGTTTGGAAGGACAGCTGTAACGGGACGAGTTTGAGTTTTTCACATTGACATCTTTCCTTTTCTTATTCCATCTCACCGTCGTTTTGAGATTTTATTGTCAGTGGCGATCCTGACGCCATCTTCACTACATCCTGGTTTTCAGAACTTTGGTTATGTGCCTTTTTTATCCATTCAGGATTGTTTTCGTTATTCCCTTTAAGTTTTTTTTTTTTTTTTTATTCTTCTAGGGAATATTATGACTGATAAACATTCGCAAGTATGAATTAGTCTTGACTTGATGTTCTCATGTAGATGTGGCGCTGCATCACCGTGACCATGTGACCTGTCAATGCAGGCGGCCCCGCATCGTTCATCCTCTTTCTTACACTAACGTGACCTCTTTCACTGTCCTTTTAACGCTCACGCTCTGCTCACTTTTCCTCCCTCGTTCGAAATGAAATTCTTGTACATGTGAGTGTGTGTGACTGCACCAGTCGTTGTCTGTGGTTGGTTTGTGGGACCAGTGATGTCACATAGCACAGGGCTTCAATCCAGTGAACAGAGCTGAATGAAGAACAGATCCAGTCCTTGTTAATTCTGTTTTCATTTCTTCTTTTAGAGCCAAATTATGGCCTGTTTCTCACCATCTAGAGTGCCAATGAGTTCAGGCTGGGCCTGAACACACTCTCTCACACACACACACATACACGTGAACGTGCGCACATACACTCATACAGCGTCTCATGCGCAGTATCCAGCTTTTTCAAGTATGTTTACAGCTCATTTCCAGCTCATTTGTTCAGTAGAGCCATCATAAGACATACAGAAATTAATATAATTTTTTTGTTTACACACTTTATGTACACGGGAGTTTGTAGGGGACATTCTGCTATTTTTTGCGGTAATTATTTATGTATTTATTTATTTAAATGTGACCCAGGCTCTATGAGATTACGGTCATGAGACATATATCGACATACATATTGCAGTGGCCCCTCCAACCTCCATGTTAGAGCTCTCAAGATTTATTACAGATACACACAAGTGGTACGGACAACATCTTCCTGTTCTCCAGAGTTTGCACACTCTGCCTTTTTTCCCTTTTCTTTTGAGAAAGCTGGACTCTGATCGATTTTGACTTAAATTATTTTGTAAAATTAATTGATTTATTAATTTATTTTCCATCCAAACCAATTCTGAAATCAAATAAAATATCAGATATATCCGTTCTAATGCTCATAATGTGATCATGGAGGTGTCGTACATGATCCATCTGGCGGTGATTCGCTCTTCCTCGCTGGATCTGTTCGGATGAGCTTTGAGTTTCTGGATTCCAGGTAAATCATAAGAATGCCCAAGCTCTCGAATTTGTGCAAATATTATGCATGTCCAGCAAAGCAACCGTCTGGTCTGTCCTGCCTGTCATGTACATGTAAAGATGATCTGTATGTGTGTCCAGCGTCCTCTCTACTCACACACTCCCTCTTTTCACACTTTTTATGTATGTGTGTGTTTGCTGCTTTCATAGTTGTTTTAATGCATCCAAGAGACCATTTGACATCCCAGTGGAGTTTCTCTGTCACACTTGTGCGCTTTATGTGGTGTCTAAGATCGTGATCGTTTTTGTTTCATGCAGATGATCCCATCTTTGACCTTTTATCAAACAGTGGGGTTTGGGAGAATGTGAATTCACGTCACGATTTCAATAAAAGGGAAAGATTGGGATGGTGTACGATGGACCATCTTTGTGTGATTTCAATGACACGTTCCACTTTCAAACGTTTTACTACCTTTCTCCTTATTTTTGAATGCTAATTGATATATGCTTGTGGATTTTGTGTTTATGTATGGATGTTTTTCTCAACCAGTGTGTATGTTGATGAGTATTTTGAGCTGAATTGTTCCAGTATCCCAGTGAGTAGAGACCCCCTGCGTGTGTCTCTCCTGTGCACTTTGGAGAACTCCACATGCCTTGTTTTTTTGTTGTTGTTTTTTTACTCCACACCTTGTACAAGTGCTTTTTCGAACCAGGCTTTTCTTAGTATGGCGCCCTCTAGTGGCTAATGCCTGATTTATTTAAATGTCCGCTAGGTGGCGCCCAAATGAAATCTCATAGTCTGAGAACGAACTGCACAGTATTTGATTTTTTTTTTTCAATTGTAACTACAGCAGTGTAGTGCCATTAGAAACTGTGAATTTATAAATAAAACACTTTGCTGTCTTTATTCAGTGTTCAGTTTTATTACTGTTTATTAATTCGTCACAGTATAGTTCAAAACATTAAAACCCATGAAAGCACCATAAAACAGTAGCCCAGAGACACAACTTGCCCACATGTCAGGAGTCTTTTTAGTTAAATTACATACAAGTACCAGGCAAATATAAGGCGTTGTGGTACATTTCAGAGTATGTTAAAACAGATGTACAACTAAAATATAAAATGAACATAAATGTAAAAATTAATAATTACATGAATTTAATTTACATGAGCTTAAAAATATTGTTTGTATAAGCTTTTTGTTTTGTGAGATCGACAGTATATTGCAAAAGGTAATAGTAATATTAATAAATGTATAATTAATTTGAGTTGTTTTTTGTCCTGTGAATATAGAACTGTGACAAAATAATACAAATATTAATAATTTATTTAATTATCACAAACAGTATGAATATATTTAGGCTACTAATGGCTGCATTTACAGGATAACATCTATGAATCATTTTGTCAATTATTTTTATTGGTTTGTAGTAGTTGTAATTTATGTATGTATGTATGTATGTATGTACCATGACAATACAAAATATTAGTTCTGTAGATTATTTGTTATGTGAATTACGTGTCCTTCTTCAAAATATTGCGTCAAAACACTTCGCTGTTGTAACATTTCTGGTTAATATAATTCAATATAATAATATGTACATCTTTAACAGGTCAGTGTCATCAGATGACTTTTATTTTGAAGGGTCTGCAGAAGCAGGTTGATCATTCTCAGTCCTGCTTCTCACAGATCAAGCTTATTAATGTACGAGTCGAAGCGTTGAAGGGGACTTTTATTTTGAAGTGTGTTGCCGCCGCAGCAGTAGCAGGTTGATCCGTCTCAGCCCTGCCTCTCACAGGCTCGCTGACCGAACTGGAGCTTATTAAGGTAATAATAACTTCATCAAATACTCTCGAACGTGTGCTAAACAATTAGAGTAGCACTACTAAAACGCAATTAAAGCATGCACGTGAATGTCACGCGTTAATTTTGATACACGACTTAGATATTCATATAGATGATCCATTATCAGACACACAGGCCATTAGTCTATCAGATATAAAATCATCTCCTATAAATCACTGCATTCTGCTCTTATGAGTGCTTAAAAAGCAGCTTTTGACTGTTGTGCAACTGAAGATCGGAGCTGAGGAGTCTGTGAAATGGAGGTCAGGCGATAAGCCGTATATCTCCTGTCCAGCAGCACTACAGTAATCCTTCCTCAGCACTCCTCTATCCGTGCAGGACTCTTCTTCAGTCACTACTTCTGCACAAGCTTTACATTCATACACGAAACACCATATTGCTCATCCCTGCTTTCTCATGTAGACGTTTCAGTTTGGAATTTTTTAATATTTGGTATACATTTTGAATATTTGGTTTTATGTATTGCATAAATGTATTATTATTATTATTAGTAGTAGTAGTAGTAATAGTATCAAGCCAACAACGAACCACACACTTTGAGAGCAGTTTCTTAATGCGCAGTGGTCACTAGAAGAACCCAGTGAAAATGACCCTTGACCACAAGCCTGCGTAATCAAACTCAACATGGATTTTTACCATTATCAGCATAATTTATCCTAAATTAAAAAAAATAAATTCTGTTTCTGTTAGTGAAACGGTTTATCCTTGTGTCTGAATGGAATATATTACAATTACAGTTTAATATTTGGAATATTTAAATATTTTACAATGTTTAAGAAATAAATGTTGAAATATTGCTAAACATTTCACTATCCCGAATAATGTAAATATTTTTCATTCTTTATAAATGCATTCAAATAAATTGTGTTATTGAATATTTGGTAACACTTTACAATAAGGTTTATTAGTTAACATGAACTGATAATGAGCTGCACGTATACCGCATGTATTAATCTTTGTTAATGTTAATTTCAACATTTAATAATACTTTATTAAAATCTTGTTAACATTAGTTAATGCACTCTGAACTAACATGAACTAACAATGAATTAACAATGTATTGCTCATGGTTAGTTCATGTTAGTTAATACATTAACTAATGTTAATGTAAGTGTTTTTGTAAAGTGTTTCCGAATATTTATAATCAGTTCCGAATTATTATTCTTGTACGAATTTCTTTTTATCGTTTTTTGACTAGCGATCTATAAGCCTAAGTCTGTGTATGCCAAAATGTTACCAGTCCATTTTCCACCATGTTAATCTTTCCATTGCATATACTGTATGAGTATGTTGTTGCCATTTGAATCTGATCCGCTGCATTGATCCGTATTGATTTGATATAGGATGGCTGAACCGCCTCGGTCATGTGACTGTTTTGTATCTCTGCCTCCGGGTTCAAAAGAAGATTACGTGATATTTGGTAAGAACTCTGACCGGCCGAGAGATGAGGTGCAGGAGGTGGTGTATTACCCTGCGTCCTCACACGCTCCTGGCTCGACACTGGAGGTGAATTGACTTTTCAAGTTAATTACATTTCATCAAAGGGCATAATATTTGGTTTAAGAGCTTTAGTGAATATTTCACCATTTGCAGTTAATATTCTCCCCGGCCAAACAATAGATGATTTACAGGTTGTTCTCTTTCCCATATAGTGCACGTACGTTTCTATCCCTCAAGCAGAGCACACTCATGCAGTTGTGCTGAGCAGACCGGCCTGGCTCTGGGGGGCTGAGATGGGGGCTAATGAACACGGAGTGTGTATTGGGAACGAGGCGGTCTGGACCAAGGAGCCTGTGAATCCAGAAGAAGCTCTGCTGGGAATGGACCTGGTTCGGTGAGCCCAAAACAACCAAACATCTTTTATCTTCTAGTTTTCTAGCCTTAAAATTGATTGACCAGATTTCTTTTTTAAATATATATATGTATATGTATGTTGTGTGTGTTCAGGCTGGGTCTGGAGCGCGGGGAGAGTGCATGGGCCGCTCTGAATGTGATCACAGGTCTGCTGGAGCAGTACGGTCAGGGCGGAGGCTGTAGGGAAACCGCAGAACCCTTTAGTTACCACAACACCTTCTTACTAGTGGACCGACTAGAAGCCTGGGTGCTAGAGACTGCTGGGAAACTGTGGGCGGCACAGAAAGTCACAGGTGAGGGAGAGAGATGATTAATGGTCAGTGGTGAGTGCGTTTTCACTGATTGAATGTGTTTTTATACGGTTGGTTTTTCTCACTCTATGTGTTTGACAAGATCTAAAAATTAAAAACATTTCCGTTTTATTCTGATAGAAAGTCAAGACTGATTATAAGTAATTATAATATTAATTAAAAGTTTATATTGTAATAAAAGGTTAAATGAGAGGGTAATGTTAATATGTACTTTAAAAAAATATATGTTATATTTATATAATCAACTAAATCAAATGAACTGATTAATTAATTCATATTTATATTGTATGTATAAATATGAATGTGTATTCAGTGTGTAAATGTACATTATTTATTTATATACAATATATATATATATATATATATATATATATCAGAATAACAAATGTGACAAGTTCAAGTGTTTATGTAAAAAAGGTTTATGTAAAGTGTTTACGTAAAATGCTTATGGTTATGCAAGTATTTATGTAAAAATAAAAAGTTTTGGCTGAGAAATTACCCCCCATAAGATAATTTAAAGTCATTATTGTGTTAAATGAGAAAAGCATCAAATAGACATGACAAAAGGTAGCTTTAAAAATAAATATTTAATTTGATTCAACAATTTTTTTTTTTGTGCATCTGAATTGGTATTTAGATATATTTACAGACTGTTTTGTTTGCATTTACACTGCAATTACAGATTAATAGGTTTTAAATGGGTTTTAATGGGTTTTTATTAATACGGAATTATTGGATTCGTCCCAATATCTTACATTTTAGGGGCATTCTAACTGCACTGCATCATGCAGTGTGTTTTTGCCCTGTATCATGTTGAAATGTAAGATGAACAATATATATATATATATATATATATATATATATATATATATATATATACTGTATATATATATATATATACTGTATATATATATATATATATATATATATATATATATATATATATAAATCAGAATAACATGTGAGAATTTTAATGTGAGGACAAGTTTATGTAAAAAATATTTACATTATTAACATTATATAACATTATTAATATAAATGAAAAATAATTCATATAAATTTAGTAATATATTTGATTAGTGATGTTCCTTTGTTTTAACATTTTCAAAATCTTTAATTGCAGGCTGTGTTAGATTTTGAATCCCAGATTTTCTAATGTAGCCTTAGACTTTTGCACCCCACTGTTTTTTGGAATTATATATCAGGATGATAAATCTCTATTAAAAGTCTTATATCTAAATAATCCATCTCTAAAAAATAAACAGGAGGTTATTTGTTTTGCCAGAGGGAGTGAAGAACATCTCTAACCAGCTGACGATAGGCACAGAGATCTCAGCGGAGCATCCGGATCTGCGTGGTGCGGCCCAGGCTCAGGGCTGGTGGAGCGGTGAGGGGGACTTCAGCTTCACCTCGGTCTTCAGTCCTGACAACCCCCCCGCCAGGATGGAAATGGCCAAGCAGCGCTACATGGGCGGCACAGCCCTGCTCCAGCAGCACGACGGTACGTTTGCTTTCCCCTGGCGTCGGGACTGAGGAGGAGTGGGGTTGCGTTTACAACAGGAAACCTGAATGCTGTTCAAGTGTTCTCGTGGTATTTTGAAGAGTTTGTGAATGTGTTGAATACTGCCGCCTACTGTTGTACACTGCATTTACAGTCATTGTATTTCTTTAATAGCAATTATGCCTGATTTAATCATAATATTTGACTTTTCAATTTATATTAATCTATATTTTTTATTATACAGTGTATTTTAAATGTGGTGTATGTATGAATTATGTAGTCTTTACTTTGAATGATGCGACAAGTACTATTTGAGATAGTGTTTGTTTTTAGAGCATGTTAAAGTCCCCCTGTAGTCAATATTTGTATCACTTAAAACTCATCTTTGATTACCAAAATTACATATTTAAAATTGTTCTACTTTCTAAAATTCTTCATGGCTTAAAATAGCTTTAATGTAACTCTACATTACACACACGTTCCTCCTGTCCTGACCCCTGTCGCTCTGCACAGGCTCGGTGACGGCAGAGGTGATGATGAGCATCCTGAGGGACAAGGCCAGCGGGATCTGTATGGACTCCGAGGGCTTCCGTACCACAGGCAGCATGGTGTCCATCCTCCCGCGCAACCCAGAAGTGCCCTGCGTTCACTTCCTCACTGCTACCCCCGACCCCTCCAGGTGTGACCCCTGAAGATTAAGGAGGACGGGTCCTAAAATCTCTACCCGACCCGATTCGACCTAATTCACTTCTTTGTTCTTACCCGAACTAGACATGCGTATATACATTTTCAAAACCTGAGACAAACCCGATCAAATTAAACCCAATTGATTCTACATTAGCTACTTCTACATTAGCTAAGTTTTTAACCCATGTAAGCAATACTTTATGCTTGTCAAAAATTTAGAAGAATATGTTTTCCGTGGATTTTCACAAATTGTTTTGTTTGAGAAAAAACAAAAAAATATACAGTTTAATTTTGGTTCATTTGATTTAGTTGATTATTTTTGGCATCAACTGCATTTATGGTTTTCTGTAATCGACCAGGCATTTCGAAGAATTATTTAATATTTGTTTTTAATAATAAAACATTGTAAAATGGCCGAAACGAATAGTGGAAATATGGCATATTTAAAATAATTTGAGTCTCTATGTCTATTAAATTCTCGTGTCTATGTGGTAAAATAAAAGCATATTTATTTGAAATTACCCGAGGCTGCTAATATCAGATCTGACCTGTGTCCAAGGCACTCGTCGAAAGTCTTGGACCCGAACCCACTCGGGTCTCTCAGGTTTTCGGATTCAAATGGACCTGTGAAGACCTCTAGTGGACGCATCACACTTCTCCTTCTCTTGCAGGTCTGTATTCAAGCCTTTTATCTTCACGGAGAGCATGAGGACCGTCAGCATGGTGATGTCACCGCAGTACGGCCCAGACGATCCTGTCAGGACACAGCCTCGATTCCAGCGCCAGGTGGACCGGAAACACGAGCTGTACAAAGCCCACCAGACGGCACTGACCAGTCCTGTAAGTCTGAGAAAGAAAGAAACAATTCTTGCGCTTTTGAACATTTAAAGGGTTTGTTCACCCAGAAAGTCCATCATTTACACACTCAATGAATTTCTTTCTTCTGCTGACAGAAAAGAAGATATTTTAATGTTGGTATCCAAATTTAATATTTAGGATATTTGGCCTTCTGTCTTCTGATTGATAGTTCATACTTTTGTAGCAAGTAAAAGGCCTTTTAGTATAATTGTAAAAATGTCCCCCTTCAGGCCGTGGTTCATGATGGCCGTGTTTTTTTGCTGTGGAATGTTTAATTATTTATGAGTAAATGTAAGAATATATGTTACATTGTTAGTAATATTTTAAGATGAACCCTTACTGGACTGACACAAAGTAGGCTAACTTGATTATTGGAAAAGAAAATAATTTGAGAGGCTTTTGAGGAGCGTTTATTTATTTGTTTGTATCGTCTGAATAAAATGATATATTCAAATGCCTCGTTCTATAATCATATTTCTATAGTTTTAAATGCGGGGTGAAAAACATATGAAACTATACTGTCATATATAAATATCTAATTGATTTCTTTTTGACCATATAAATATCAGCAATTGTACCATATTTTTGCACAGTTTGAGCCTATAAAGTGTGTGTGTGTGTGTGTGTGTGTGTGTGTGTGTGTGTGTGTGTGTGTGTGTGTGTGTGTGTGTGTGTGTGTGTGTGTGTGTGTGTGTGTGTGTGTGTGTGTGTGTGTGTGTGTGTGTGTGTCTGTCTGTGTCTGTCTGTGTGTGTCTGTGTGTGTCTGTGTGTGTGTCTGTCAGGATGCTGGAGTCTCTCTACAGGAGACTATGAGATTCCTGGAGTCTCAGTGTCTTGAGGAAATCGAGGCCATGCTTAAGGGGGAGATACAGGGCCAGGAGCTCGGGGATCTGTTCTTCGACTGCGTGGACGCTGAGATCAAATTCTACCAGTGAGACAGAGCAGGTAAACAGACATTTGTCACTCATCTGACCAGAGTCTTCTTGTGTCTGATATTGCCTCTAACTTGTGGCTGTTTTTCAGTTATCGTTGTGAATGTCACTAGTGCTTGCTGATCTGCCTGGAGAGAGAGAGAGAGAGAGTCCAGAGCGCACAGGTTCCTGCCTGCTCAAATCCTGCTCTCCTAGTTCCCCTGATGCCATGCCAAACTAATTGTGACGTCCATGCCACACTAACTGTAACTTAAAAAACACACACTAGATGTTCATGTGAGTGGATCACCATAATCATGTGTAATTGTCACACAGGGCGGTCATATACGCATCACATTAACCAGTTTGTTATAGTTTACTAAGGTGTGTATGTGCTGTGGGTAGACACACTTCATGTAAGATTCCTGTAAGAGACGGGCTCAGCTACCAGACTGACCCTCTGAGGAGAAACACAATAAAATATCAATGATTCAAAGCGTCTGGCATCTTTATTTTTACTGAAGAGGACTGTAAACTTTGTAAACTTGTAAACTTGTGCTTATGCAGTCTGTCCACCTTTGTACTCCTACTGTTATTCTAGTTTTATTTAAGTTGCACATCTAAAACCCTCACCGTAACATTTCTTCTATATCTATTTTCAAGACCCAGCTAAAAACATATCTGTTTTGATATGTATTTTCGATAATGTGGCCTTGTGCGTTTGTGATATGTGTGGGTTCAGTTGTATTTGTAATGTACTGTACTATGTACTGCAACCTTGAGCTATGGAAAACTTCTTAATATTCCATACATTATCAAAGCTTGGTAGACAGATAATTATATTTTAAGATATTATTAGAAATATGATTATTATAAATAATGTTATATATGGAACACAAAATAATTTTTTGTGGGAAAGGAGAAAGTCACGCATAGGCCTACATGCCTTCCAATAGGAAGTTTAATTCTGCTTTATTAGAGGATTAGGATGTAACATACATGTTAACTCTTTATGTTACTGAGATTTTGCCTTCTCTGTTGCCTGATCATAAATGTATAGCCTACTTCTGTCATTTGGCATTTCCTCTTCTCATTCAAGAAGTATGCTATACATTTATGATGAGACAACAGAGAAGGCAAAATGTCAGCAATAACCCAAAGTGTATATTTGATTTCAGCGGCCCAGAGTTACTAGACCAGTAAACCAGATTTTTTTAGGGCACTATTTGAGGGGACAGCCATTTGTAGTGGTGTCCGAAATAAAGCACTGCAATAATAACGAGTGTACAACTGATGTAGGCCTACTGTATTTTGTGTTCGACAAGTGGCGCTACGCAAACCACTGGTCCAATGTGGGTACCGCGTAATATCATACAAGTATAAATTCCTTTTTTAATGAATTATTAACTTGTTTAACTAAGGTTTATACAGGCTAGTTTCAATGACGGAGTTAAAAAAAAATATTTTCATACTACTGGAGCTGCCAGTTTTCTAAGTTTCAAATTAAACAGCAAGCCCAAACTATGCAAAAGCGGCAGTCCTCCGGCGCACTCAGTGTCCGAATTCACTCACTCGTTTTCATTCACTCCCTCAAGTAGAGTGATGTAGGGAATAGTGAATAAGGGTATAAGGGGAGATTTCGAAACCTTGAAGGGGTGTAACTTGAAGTCTTGCAAAGTTGCAAAGCTGCAGACAGATTCAGTAAAACACGCAGTAGCTTCACCCTGCCAGTGAGTGGCGCTGTGACAAAACAGCCTCCTCTGGCACTGTCTCCTCTCTCACACACTCACATCCGCAACAAATATGGCAGATGAGTTGGATGTTATTGACATCGAGGGAGATGAATGTGATGAAAGAGTCGGGTAGGAGTTTATTCTGTCTTACCCCGCCGTCTGGGCAATGTTATGGAGTCCGTGCTTTGATATATTTGAGTTCATGGATGAGCAGAATTGAGACGTATGATTGAAAAGCGACAGACATGATGAATGTGAGCTCCTCTAGTTATGTGTGAACACAGGTAACGTTACTCTAATTTAACATGAGCAAGGAAACGAGTTCCATTTAGGCGTTGAGCTTTAATTGCTTACTACCGATACACATAGCATACTATTGGCTCAGTATGTAAGTTAAGTTAACTTACTTGCTTGATCTCTTCAACGGTAACTGGAATGGCATCAGTGTGTTTGACACATCTTACAGGAATGAATCAATACTTTTACAGGTTTCATTCAAATGATTTAAACTCTTCCCTCAGTTTGTAAAAGCAAACACATATTACGTGTACAGTAATACACTTATAATGAAAATCTGTGGGCCAAGACTTTGGACTGAATAAACGTTAAACTTCAGTTTCAATAATATCACCACAACATAAATTAACGTTAGACGTGTTAACATAAAACTACCTTGATAAAATTATCTCTGAAAAAAGTTATATACATTTTTTAAACTTCTGTTATGAATTTCATGCAGAAAGGGACTGTAAAAATCCACTACAGGAATTACATAGTCTATGAGAAACATAATGAGAAGTTTAACCTCAAATTTCACACATTTTTGCATAGAAGATCCACCAATACAATATAAGCTTTTAAACTCTCTGTAATGCCGTACTCCATAGAAGGCTATTTTAAGTTTTTTAAAACACAGGACCAGACCAGATTTGAGTTATGAGAGACAGGTATGTCATCAAATATGGGAGGGTAGGTAGTCTACATCATCGGGGTGATCAAGTGGGCACCCTTTTTCTCTGATGTTTCGTTGATGAGCCCACAACATGAGGGCTCAATGATGATACCTGGCGTCCCAGGAACACCTCCATCAGCTCCATTTAGCAGGGATATTGGTTGAAACTGACTGATCTCTGAGTTCTTATACTTCGGGATCGGAAGCCCTCCTTCCCTACGCCACACTTTGAGTATATTCTTCTCCTTCCACTACCCTCATGAGCCTCCAGAGAAACCTCAGGACATCCGGTGCATTCTTGTACACCTTGTATGGGACTCCATTTTGCCCTGCGGCTGATGTTGACCTTGCGTGATAGACTAAGCTTTCCATCTCTTTCCAAGCTGGAGGGTGAATATCCATTTGATGCTCTGGAAAATTGTTTGTTGGGATGTCTGGTGGAACTGAGATGTGTTTGTGCCGTCTTGGGTCAGAGTGTGTCGTGTTCAAGTGATCCTCCAGACCTTTCTTTGTTACTTTCAGAGTTCCACTTTTCTCACTTGTGAAGAAATTTGAAGGGATCTTCAGAGATCTTGAGAGTTCTAGTTTGTTCTTTAAAATAATTACGGTTTGCACATTCTTACAGCATTAACATCTTGTATTATTTGTATGCTCTCTTTACAGTGACCTGAGCAGTGCTGAGGTTCTCCAGGATCAATACTTGCAGTCTGCATGGAAGACAAACAGCAGTGTACTGGTAAAGTAAACCCCCAAATTTTCACTCTTTATAGCCCTGTTTACACCTGGTATTAAGAAATGTTTTCGTCAATCCGATCACAAGTGGATGACTCTAAATACAGGTAAACGGGGTCTAAAATGTTTTAGCTTGTCCACTCTCGACCACTTCCAGAGCTAGTCTAAAAAGCATTTGGACGGATTGCTTTTGTAGTGTAAACGCTCATGTGGTCGAATGTGTACAAACAGCCACAAGACACCGCCTACTCTCTGCTTACTGACCTAACTCGTGAACATTATGGGAAGCACACTTGCCAAATGGTATTTAAACTTTGTCAGCTTAAGACCCAAGTTTGGTTTAAAGATGAAAAACGTACATGCACTATGTTCTCTCACCATTCCTGATTTCTAATACACATTCACAGTGTTCACCGTAATCTTGTGGCTATCAGAGCAGAAATAAAGCTGATGCTCTCTGTATGTTTTTCCGTCGTCTCCGGGCGCGTTCATATGCAAATTGCGCAAGCTTGTTTCATTCATTAGATCGAAAGATCTGAAAAAGCCCATACATTTACCCATGCAAAGTGACCAAAAGAGACGGATTAAAACACCAGGTGTAAACAGGAATGTGTCTCCCTTGTCTACTTGTGATCAGATCAACCAAAACACATCTTAAAGGGAACCTATTATGGAATTTTGAAATGTACCTTTCATGTAGTGTGTAACATAGATCTAAGTGAACAAAAACATCCTGCAAAGTTTGAAATATGAAAGTGCACCGTATATAAAGTTATTGTCTTTCAAAAGTAAGAGTCGACTCTGAGTCATTTTTATGAATCGTTAGAAGACCGAAGCTTTTTCTCTGACTAGATGACGTCAACTTGTCAAGTTATTTGAATACGATACGCCCACTTATTGCTCTCCAAGGCCAGCAGGGAAACATCAGGGCGACGAGACGCTGTGTTCTGAAGTGCGACTCCCAAAAGCCAACTTTTTTCATCTGCCCAAGGAGGAGCATTTGAAGACTAAGTGGCTACAATTCATATATACAACTATACCACAGAAGTATAGTCCAAGCCTTGTGCTTTGTTCGCGCCGTTTTGAAGACGATTGCTTTTTAAATGCAATCAAACTTGGAGACCGTGAGCCGGCTGATATTGAAGGAAGGTTCAGTTCCAAGTGTATTTGCATCAGCTTCCTCCTCCGTATCACAACCTGTAAGTGTTATTAATAATTGTTGCTTTTATGTTTTATGTAGCATGCTTAATAATTATTTTGTTTGTTGTGTAAGCACCGTTTAGCTTCTAGGTCTTCAATGACAATTGTATTGAGATATGTGAAGTGTTTGTCGTTGTTTTCGGAGTTGTCTTAAAGAATAGAGTAATACCTCGTAGTAACGTAACTGCATTTTTTTTTTTTTTGTAAAAACGTTATGTTTATGCATCGGGCTAATGCAAACAAAGACTGATTGTGCTTTTACAATATGAACTCTGGGTTGCTCGCTAACATAACAAATTCTTTATCTTATTTTTAATTTTTTACTACAAACTACAAAGCAGTGGACTATAATCATTATTATAACACGATTTAATTGATAAAAGCATCATTGTACTCCGTGTTAAACAATAAGTATTATCTCTGTAAACACTGCTGGGTCATCTGACCAATCGCAGATTAGCGTCGCGCAAAGGAGGGGTTTGGAAAAAACGAGTCGTTGAACGAATCATTTGGGAGTCGGTGCTCAAATCAGGTAAAAATAAATGCATATTATACGAAAACAAAAGTGTTTTTTGACATTGTATGCACGTAAAACTGTTGTTGGGGACTCCCTAAACAACATTAGGAACATTTTAAATGTCATAATAGGTGCCCTTTAATACCAGGTGTAAACAGGGCTTATGTGAAGAGAATCTGAAAATGGAAATAATGTGGTGGTGTTGTTTTTGTGTGTGTTCAGCCGTGGACGCTGGACAACTCCATCAGCGAGGAGAACAGAGAGGCCATTGAGAGCATGCTCCTGGAGGAACAGTATCTTTCACACTTCTGAACATCACAACGATTCATTCATGTTTGGTTGTCATCATTTATTAAAAGCATGTGGTTGTTTTCTTAATAAAGAAAGGTATTATTTTGCCAGTAAGAAAGCACCAAAGGTAGCATGGACCAATGAGAAGACTAAAGTCAAAAAGTGAGTTCTCCTCTTTTATCCGTTTCATGAATATGTAAACACCCACGCTAAAATTCAAAAGTTTGGGGTCAGTAAGACTTTTATTCATCAAGGTTGCATTAAATTGGTCAAATGTGACAGTAAAGACCTTTAAATTGTTATAAATATTTCTATTTCAAATAAATGCTGCTCTTTTAAACTTTTTATTCATCAGAGACTCCATATTAGAACGATTTCTGTTTACAAAATATTTCTATTTTAAATAAATATTGTTTTTGTTGTTTTTTCATCGAAAAATCCTGAAAAAAGTATCACTGGTTATAAAAAAACTATTAAGCAGCACAACTGTTTCCAACATTGATAATAAATCATCATATTAGAATGTTTTCTGAAGGATCATGTGACACTGAAGACTTGGGTAATGATGCTGAAAATGCAGCTTTGCATCAAAGAAATAAATTATATTTTAAAGTATATTATTAAAATAGAAAACCATGATTTTAAGTTGTAATACTATTTCACAATATTACTGTTTTTTTCTGTATTTTTGATCAAATTAGTGCAGGCTTGATGAGCATAAGGGACTTCTTTTAATGTTTTTACAAGAATATATATTCATTCAGAATGTCTTTGTAGGTCATTGGTGAAAAGTTCTGGAGCACAAACTCGTTGGGCTGAAGAGGAGAAAGATCTCTTTGAGAAAGGACTGGTATGTAGTCTGAACATATATGCTGTAATAAAATACAGAAAAGACAGAAGAAACAATGCTCTCCTATAAAAGGAAATACTTTTTATTGTTTCTAGGCTCAATTTGGCCAGAGATGGACCAAGATCGCCAAACTGATCGGCACTAGAACGGTTCTACAGGTGAAGAGCTATGCTAGGCAGTACTTCAAAAATAAGGTATGACTTTAGCCTAATTTCACATTATGACTTTAGCCATATGTCTTTGGTTCAGATGGATTTAGGGCTATTAAATGAATTAATATATATAGGATTAGTTCTATATATACTGAACAAAATTATAAACGCAACTATTGATTGATTAAATGAACTATTTTGATTAAATAAAATGAGGCTCAATATCATCTTTTATCAGTGGTAGTACTAATAGTAATTTTATTCTTTGTGTTTCACCTCCAGCCTAAAACAGACACACCTGCCGAAGTGCCCTCCTCTAATGTGACTTCAGACGCCACGTTGGTCCCCTCGATCCAGCCTCACATCTCAGCCCTGACCAATGCTGTACGCATCGAGCGACTTTCTGATGATGAGGACGTTGACATCACCGATGACTTCAGTGATGATGGGTTTCAGTCTGAAATTAAGCCAGAGCCCTCAGGCTCCTCAGATTGTGACCACCAAGAAGAACTCAGTCAAATGACACCCCCATCAGACGTACTCTTAAACCCTCTCTCTGAATCGGGATCCAACGCTGCAGATGGAGACATTGATCCAGATAAAAATGGAAACGCTGACATCCCTCATATTGCGATTGATCCAGATCCGGAGGAGGAAAGCGGGGCCCTCATCTCTAAATCAGGCAGCCCAGGCAAACACAGCCTGTCTGGGGATCAGGAGAGCACTGAAAGAGCAGGTACCTTGGCATCACTAGCTTTCATTTAATCTCTGGAACCATAGCAATCCATCAGCATTAGCACAATTATGGGTAATGTATTTTTTTACTCCAGATAAGATTGAATCAGGTCCTGAGGAGGAGGTGGAGGAGGAGGTGGAGGAAGACGAGGAGGAGGAGGAGGAAGACGAGGAAGAGGAGCTCAGAGCTCCTGAACAGGAGGTCATATTGGACTTAAACACAATCACAGAAGAGGAGAGGCAAGCCATACCAGAATTCTTTGAGGGGCGTCCATCAAAAACCCCAGAGAGATATCTTAAAATCCGCAATTTCATCCTGGACCAGTGGTGAGACTTTATTCTTTATGCTTCTAAGGAACGTTTTCTTGTGTACATCATCTGTCCTGCTAAACTTACTGAATATAATATTTGAGTTTTTGTAAGACAATGAAACAATAAAGTTGAGTTAAACAATTGAGTTTTCTTCTGGAAACAAACACGTCACAATATTCCTCATTTAAATAATTCCCGCCCAAGGCATATGCTAAATAAAGAGGTTAGGCCTGGTTGAGTTGCATTAGTAGTGTGTTGAAACTCGCAGTTATGGGAAGGGGCGTGACATTTCCGGAACATGCTCAAAATAGGTTGACCAATCACTGGACACAGGTCCAGCTGACCAATCAGAGCACATTGAGCTTTTCAGAAGGAGGGGCTTCATAGAGACAGGAACTAAACAGAGCTACTGACAGACTGGGAAGAGGTGCTGCAACAATGTAAAATATGTGAAAAGTAGTGTGTTTTTTCAACATTTAAGCATCAAAACCTATTCTAGAAGACTCCAAAACAAACTCAAGAAATATGGCATAATAGGTCCTCTTTAGGGTATTTTGTAAATTTCATTATTTCTAAAATGTAATTTATTCCTGTGATGCAAAGCAACATTTTCAGCATAATTACTCCAGTCTGGAAAATGAACTTCTCTGATGTCTGCAGGGAGAGAAGTAAACCCAAGTACCTGAACAAGACATCAGTGCGTCCAGGCTTGAAGAATTGTGGGGATGTCAACTGCATCGGTCGGATACACACCTATCTGGAGCTCATCGGAGCTATTAACTTCAACTGCGGTAATGCTTATTGCTCAGTCGGTTTGCTCTTTTCTTTTTTTCTATGTGCTGCTTTCTTGAGTACATTTTCCCTCCCTAAACTCTTTCTTCATTCCTCTGTAGATCAGGCGATATATAACCGCCCGCGGCTGGTTGACCGCTCTCGTCTAAAGGAAAGCAAAGACAGTCTGGAGGCATATCATCTTGCCCAGAGACTGCAGTCTATGGTGAGAGCGAGTTACAGCTCAGTGTTACTGTTCTCATCATTATCTGTGCATTGTCCTTCTAATAAAGGGGTTCTGAACTTAAACTTTATAGAAATCCTGAAGACATTGGACAGGGTTGGAGTTAAGAACCTCTGCTCTAATAAATGTTGTTTTTTTATTTTTTGCAGCGCACAAGGAAGCGTCGCATTCGGGACGTGTGGGGGAATTGGTGTAATGCTAAAGATCTGGAGGGTCAGACGTATGAGGTAAAGGAAATCAAAATCTGCAGTTCTTCTTATATTTGAAATATACTCTATAGAGAATTGCTCCAAGAATCTGTTTATGGCCTGATATGATCAGGATCTATTTTTAAGATTGACATAAAAAAAGGGTTGTTGTTTTTTATGTTTAAAGTGGCCTATAAAACATTGTTCTCTATATATATATATATATATATATATAATAATTTTTTTATATATTTTTTTATATATATATATATAAATACAATTACATTTTAGCAACTTTTTTGGTCATTTTTTGTTTTTGTTTTGTCATCCAGCATCTGAGCGCAGAGGAGCTGGCCATCAGAAGAGAGGAGATGAAGAAGAAAGGACCAAAACCATCTAAACTACCCAAACAGAGAGGGTAAACGCACGCTCCCTTACAAAACTGAATAGCTAATAGTTTGTTTATGGGCTTTTGTTATCAACACCATGAATAATCAGATAAAGAGTTGACATTAAATCTGGATGTCCTCTGCAGCTCTTTTGATCCATTCCAGCTCATTCCCTGCAAAGCTTTTGGAGAGGAAAAACAGGTAATCATTACATTTGATCATACAGTGCTTAGAACACACCCATGCTAAAGTTGACTAAAAAGAGGAATAGAAAAAAAAAACTTTTGGGAATTGATCTTAATGCCTTAATTAAAAAAAAGAGAAACTCCAACCTTTAAGGACACCAATTTTCTTTGTGAATGACTAATGTATCGTAAATAAATAAATGTTCTTTCTTAAAATACAGGGTGCATAAGTCAGGACACCCCTATGTTAAATTCCCATAGAGGCAGGCAGATTTTTATTTTTAAAGGCCAGTTATTTCATGGATCCAGGATACTATGCATCCTGATAAAGTTCCCCTGGCCTTTGGCCTATTTTTTTTATTTCAGTTATTTGCCAAGGAAACATTTTCATTTTCTTTTAGTTTAACTTGATGTACTAAAATAACTAAAATTACAGCTGAAATAAAAATGAATAAAAACAGTATAGACACTTATTTTTAAATTATTAAAATGTATTCTCAATCTTGAATTAAATTTAAAATGAAAATATAAAATATAAACTAATTCAAAATATTAATAAAAACTATGATAGGATCTCAGTGATAGTAAAATAAGACTAGTTCATTTTGTTGTATAGAAATGAAGGAACATATTTTGTCTGTTGTGTCTTGCTGACGCAGGAACCATACAGAGTGATAGTTTGTGCCGAGGCTCTTGTTGTCATGGACATAGTAAGTTGGTTTCCAGATTTGATTAATCTCAGCTTTTTTTTTCTTTTTTGCTCTCTCATTCATTCCTCAGTGTTGTATTATGATGTACTAATAATCAAATCCTTACTCAGCATGCCCATGTGTCTATGGGAGAGGTGATTGGCCTTTTAGGAGGAACATATGATGAGGAAGAGAAGGTGTTAAAGGTCAGTGAATTCATGGACTCATAATCAACTGTTTATTTCAATCAGTTACATTTACATTTATTCATTTAGCAGATGCTTTTATCCAGAGCGACTTACAAATGAGGAATACAAGAAGTGATACGCTGTAATAAATGCATGATGTTTGTGTAGATCTGTGCAGCAGAACCATGCAACAGCCTGAGCACAGGTCTGCAGTGTGAGATGGACCCCGTCTCTCAGACTCAGGCCTCTGAGCTGCTCGGGGTCAAAGGTCACAGTGTGGTGGGTTGGTACCACTCTCATCCGGCCTTCGACCCCAACCCCTCCCTCAGAGACATTGACACTCAGGCCAAATACCAGGTAACAGATCTATGTATTGCACTGTTGCTTGACTAGGATGGTGTCTTTGTTTACATGTCACATTCTCGCTGTTTGTTTTTATTTCAGAATTATTTCTCTCGAGGAGGCGCTCCATTTATCGGGGTGATTGTCAGCCCGTATAACCCCAGTAACCCCTCGCCCCTGTCTCAGACCACCTGTCTGCTGGTGGAGGAGGAGAGCGGACCCTCTGGATCTCTGAGTATGTCTCAGCGCTTTCACTTACAAATCATTCACATCAGCTTTAACACTTAATATACTACTGTAGGTTATCTGTGGTTAGCACTAGAGTCATGACTGCTGTTAAAGAATAGATGAACCATGGTGTAAATAATAGAATGAGCTCAGTAACAGCTCCAGCTGAATTTGAATCAGTCTGTCAGTATTTCTTGTGTGAATAATTGTGGTGTTTGTATTTTTTAGGGTTTCCATACCGGTTTAACATCCAGTACTCATCTGAGCTTCCTGATTGGTCTGAAGTGATGAGAAGAGCAGAATGGGTTGTGTTCAAGTACAGGCTGTGTCATGGGTGAGCTGCGTGTTTGATGAGGGAAAACTTGTATTTGGCTGGAAGAGGGATGCAAGAATACATGAAAATATGATTATAAAGTTATAAAAAAAAAAAAATGCTGCATATTATTCACATTTTATAAACTAGCTTCAAAAATGTTTTTGAGTGTAGTATGTTTCTAACATTGTATATTAGTATTGGTAGTATTTGGCATGATTTCCAGCATTAATAAATCTTACTACAATTTTGGGATATATCAACAATATGTACATACTTTTTTCTTTTATTAATACTTAATATTTAATTTATGTTATTAATAAATATATATTCATATACATATCTCATTCTTCTTTCAGGAGTGTACCAATGGGCAGGCTTTTCCGCAGAGATTCTTCTCTGACTTGCCTGGAAAAGGTAATATGTCTCATATCTGTATCTCATGATATCTATGAGTGCATATTACACATGAAAATTGCAAGAGATTTTTGGACAAACTTGCTAATCGGATATCTTGACCAACAAGGTCATATTTACAAGTTCCCTCACTGATGTCAGAAGCACTTCTGAGTACACTAGATGATGTCATGAACTACATGCAAATCTTTCAAAGATATTATTCAGAGTTTTGTTTGAGGTACTTAGTAGCAAGCAAACAAGATTTCTGCAAATATTAATGGTTCACAGTGCATATTTAAGTACAATTTTCAATGAATTTATTTGACATGTCAGTTGAATGAGTTTTGCTAAATACTAATTCTAATATTTTTGTCCGTCCACAGATGCTGAGATCAATCCAGAAGAATTTGGAGCAGGTCTCAGAGGTTGACACAGACACGTTCCTGGTACAGATAGAAACCTTGTTTCATGCACATTTTCTCCCTGAGACTGGCTGTTCCTCCTCTCATCTTCATGAAGCAGTAACACAGCCTCAGTTACTGTCATTCATCTCCTCTGAGCCAGTCAACAGCAGCCATGCTACGGATGAGACGTGTGTTACTGATTCTGACAGCCAAGATGAATTGTACACTACAGGACCGGTCAACCATGTAAAAAGCTGTAATGAAGAAGGACAGAAACTGTAAATAACTATAAACCTAACAGTATGAATGGAAGAAGTTACCATAGAGAAACCTGCTATTGCAGAGAACAAGTGTCATTCGCTTACATTGTATGTAACATTGCATTCTTGTAGATTTTTGTACTATAAAGTGTTATTTAGTTTTCATAAAAAATGAGTTTAACCACACATCTGTATTTAACATTTTTAATTAAAGTTTGATGACATTTTGCAATTCAGTTTGATCACAATGTACAAGAAAGTGTTTGCAGCACTTAAATAAAATTGTTTTATGAAAAAGAGATTCGGATACTCATGGAGTAATAACCATTTTAAAGAGCGTTTTGACTGGCAAAAGGTCAATGTTTCTGGTTAATTTCAGCATTTCATTATATAAATTGAGTAACACTTACAATAAGATCCCATTGGTTTGCGTGAGTAATCCTAATATTGGTTACAATAATTATTACTCTTTGTTAATGTTGGTTAATAAAAACACAACTGTTCATTGTTAGGTCATGTTAGCCAGTCCATTCAAATAATATTAACGGAGACAGCTTTTGATTTTAATAATATAAGAGTAATTGAATTGATAGTTCATGTTAAATGATGTAGTAAACTATTATTAACAGAAGGAATCTTAAGTGTAACCATAAATTGCATAAAAACATAGTTTTTGGTATTGGTACATGACGTTGTGACCTGACTTGTAAAGATCTGAACAGAGTCTGACGCAAAAGTCCTACTGAAATATAAAATTCTTATTTAGCGACTAGAAGACGATGGAAGGATTAATGACAGTATTATTACTGTGACCTGTCATAGACGGGCGGAACCATGGCGAAGTGTTGCTGTTTGCGGGGGAGTGTTTTAACTGTCGCAGTGAAGTACAAGTAAGTATGAGAAGGAGAAGAGTTTAGAGGGCTTCTAAAAACAGAGACGCGTTTTAAATAACGAATGCGTTTGATTAAGCAGGTGTAGCAATACAAGTCGAGCAACACTGAACGTTTTAGCGGTCTACTTAGTTTAATACTGCTCAAACAACGCACCATGTGGGCTTAAATTGACTTTTTTTTGCTTCCTAGACAGTGTCATTGAAATTACTTTTGTGAATTTAACATGCATAATGAGCCTATAAGCTGTCTCATTTGACCCCTATTATAGTCAAGTAAACAAGAGTAAAGATGAATGTTCAGTGCATTTTATAATAATACTGGAGCAGATTTATATTCGCCTGGTCAAGCTCGACATGTTGTCAATAAACCTGCTCCGGTTACACTCCGTGATAAGATGTTGTGGACAGAGACACTTTCACTGCCGTCCTTCACTCTTTGCCTCTGCTCGGGCTCATCTGATGAGGACAAACTCATCTTCCTATCTGAGAGCAAGAGGATCTGTCACTGTTTCTCCTTCGTGTCTCTGTCTGAGGTCAAGACTGAGACTAAACAGCAGTATAACAGCGTTCAGACCTCCAGCTCATCGAGTGATCGTTCAGTCGACTCGTGAGTTTCACAGCTCAGGCAGACTGAGAGCTGTACCTGCACCCCTGATATGGCTGGTACTGAAGCCCCTGCAGAAGCTCGTGGCCATCATACTGGGCAGGTGAGTGACTCTCTTAAATCCTCTCATTAGGTCCCTTAGTCCCTTAGGTTTTAGAAATCCTATAGGCTACTATCATTTTTGTCCAGAAAGCTTATACCATTTTTTGTTACTTTTTTATTTTAGTTAATTTAAATGACTAGGTTTTATCAATAAATAATCTAATGTAAGCACATTATTTCAACATAAATACAAAATAACATGCATAACCTTGTTAAATTAATTAGCTCAAAAAATATCTCACATTTTGAGTGTCTCAGCCGTCCTCTAGTGGGGGAAAAAAATAATATAACATGATATTTCATGACTCTTGCCACTAGATGGCCTTATAGCTCTATATGGAGCAAATGAACTGTTCCCCTGGGTCCTAAATTCAGTTTTTTTCAGTATGCATCGGGTATATAATATATTTAGACATTATAAAATCAAGTTGTTTAGCATTTTTAATAATGTATTTAAAACAATCTTTTGAACAGTTGTGAACATCACATGCACATTTGAACAACTTAAAAAATGCTTTAGCTTCACATAACATCCACCCAAAGTCCTTCTATATACAGTGGTCCCCATAAATACTTGTCTTTACTGTGGTTATTAAATGGGCAGGTCATTGACACCAAAGTTCTTGGTTTTCTGTGAGGTAAGATAATATTTAATAAGAATTCTGACTCCGATTTCGTGTGTCTCTCTCTGTCTCTAGGAGCATCAGAAAATGGTGGATGGCCCTGCCGGACAATAAAAAGCAGCTGTTTCGGGAATGGACATGGCGTCGACGCTGGCACTTGCTGGGAGCTGTGTCGGTACTGCTGTTCTTCATCTCTCTCCTTTTTCTCACCCACCTGGATGAATCTCCCATTACGGGCAGGACCCGACTGCTGTTGTTCAGCAAGGAGGCCTTCATGGAACTGGCTCAGTCCACTGCGGAAGCGGTACGCCTGCTCAAGTCAGCACAATTGTGTAGTCAGTCTACGTTTTATATTCAATGCAGTTACTATGAATTTATGATCAACAATAATACTTCCAGAGCAATATGTAAGTCTTATAATAGTGTATGCAAATGCTTGGAGTTGGTCCAAACATGTTTGATTTTATTGTGCTATGGGATATTATGAAACTTAAAATATCTCAAATCATTTAATTTTATTTCATGGGCTCTTGCTCCTCTTTCTCCTTTATTCTGTCTCTCAGTATATGGAGGAGTTTAAGGATTCACTGATTGCTCCATCGGACCCCAGGCACCAGGCGGTGGAGCTGCTGGTTGAGACTCTAGTAAAGAGGAATAAGGATATTGCTGAGATGTCCGCTGTCCCCTGGACTGTCCATGTGGTGGACGGTCCACCCATCAACGCATTTGTTTTGCCAGTGAGTCATATCTGATAACATAATTACCAAATTGTTTGTCCAATAAATAAATCAGCTCTATTACATTTAAAGAGGTCATTGTTTTTTTAATAATTTAACATTTTTCCACTTTTTAACTTTTTCTTCTCCCTATTTTTAAAAGCAACTCTGACTGCACAGAAAAACATCTATCTCAGAGTTTGCATATATACTGTATGTGAATATATACCAAACCAAGCGTGCCGTACAAGCCCTGAAAAGTGAAGCCAAAACGTCTCGATCACCCCCGAGCCAAAACGTTGCGTAGTCCATCTTTTTTTACAGTCTATTATACGAACACACACATATACATATATAAATGATATATGCATTTATATAAACTAAAACTTTTATGTTAGATGCGATTAAATCGCGATTCATTTATTTGACAGCACTAATAAATATTAGTAATTAATATTAATAAATTCAGTAGTACTTTACTTTACAGTCCTGTTTCCCATGTACTATGTACTTATTATGGTACTTGTGATAACTAGGTACTAACTCTGAACCTCCCCCTAAACCTAACTTTAACCCATGTAGTTACCTTATATTACCAGGACTTTCTTAGGTAAGTACATGTACTGTAAAATAAATAAACCAAAATTTCATATCTGAAATATTGATACTTTATTTGAGAGAAAAAATTATCACAGAATGTATATGGATATATACTATTATTAATCATTTTTGGTCAGTATGATTTTTTTAAAACTAAATGTAATGCTTTTATTCAGCAAGGTTGCATTATATTGATCAAAAGTAACAGTAAATACATTTATGATATAAAGTTTTCCATCTCAAATGAATGCTTTCTATTCATCAGAGTCCTTAAAAATATCACAGTTTCCATAAAAATATTAGGCAGCACAACTCTTTTCATCTCTTTACATACTAACAATGTTTCTTGAAATATTGTTTGAGCAGCAAATGAGCTAAGAATAATTTCTGTAGGATCATGTGACACTGAAGACTCGAGTAATGATGCTGAAAATTCAGCTTTACCATCACAGGAATAAATTACATTTTAAAATACATTTACAAATTGTAATATTTCACAATATTTCTGTTTTTACTCTAATGTTGATAAAAAAAATGCAGCCTGGGTTAGCATACGAGACTTTAAAAATATTTAAAAAATCTTACCAACCCCAAACTTTTGAACGGTAGTGTGTATATATCCCTATTTTGTAGAATAGCAGTCTTTGTAAAAAGATATACTGTATACAAATATGCAAAATATAGATATTTTGTAACCTGATCCTCTTGAATCTTGAATTTACTGTTTGTGAAATTACCTAAACAGTTATGGATATTTTAAAATTCCCTCCGTTTCTTCATACAGTTTAGTACTTTAGCAAAGAGAGAAGATGTTCTTAAAGGGATAGTTCACCCAAAAATGTAAAGTGATTAATTACTCATTCTCATGTTACGCATCACGTTTGAGCTTCTGCAAGAACCAATGAGGTTCATTCCCATGTTACGCAGCACGTTTGAGCTTCTGCAAGAACCAATGAGGTTTGTTCTCATGTTACGCAATATGTTTGAGCTTTCTCAAGAACCAATGAGGTTCGTTCTCATGTTAAGCACTACGTTTGAGCTTTCTCAAGAACCAATGAGGTTCATTCTCATGTTACGTAGCATGTTTGAGCTTCTACAAGAACCAATGAGGTTTGTTCTCATGTTACGCACTACGTTTGAGCTTCAGCAAGAACCAATGAGGTTTGTTCTCGTGTTACGCAGCACGTTTGAGCTTCTGCAAGAACCAACGAGGTCCATTCTCGTGTTAAGCAGCAGATTTGAGCTTTCTCAAGAACCAATGAGGTTTGTTCTCGTGTTACGCAGCACGTTTGAGCTTCTGCAAGAACCAATGAGGTTTGTTCTCGTGTTACGCAGCACATTTGAGCTTCTGCAAGAACCAATGAGGTTTGTTCTCGTGTTACGCAGCACATTTGAGCTTCAGCAAGAACCAATGAGGTTTGTTCTCGTGTTATGCAGCACGTTTGAGCTTCTGCAAGAACCAATGAGGTCCATTCTCGTGTTAAGCAGCACATTTGAGCTTTCTCAAGAACCAATGAGGTTTGTTCTCGTGTTACGCAGCACATTTGAGCTTCTGCAAGAACCAATGAGTTTTGTTCTCGCGCATCAAGCAGGTTTGGTTGAGCTTCTGTTTATGTTCGCTGATCGATGTTTAAATGTGAATAAAAGCCAAATTCCATCTGTTCATCTTATAAAGCGATGGAGTCTCTTCAGAAAATTTGGATTAAACCACTCATTTTATATAGATTAGTTTTACGAACTCCTTTAGAAGCATCGAAGTGGTTGTTGCGTAGCTGTCTATAGAGGGACAGAAAGCTCTCAGATTTAATCAAAAATACCTTAATTTGTGTTGCAAAGATGAATGAAAGTCTTACAGGTTTGGAACGACATGAGGGGAGTAATTAATGACAGAATTTTTATTTTTGGGTGAACTAACCTTTTAATTCACTGCACATGATTAAAGGAAATCTTGAGACTGATTACTAGAGGAGAAAATGACTGATTTCACAGCTGGAATGATTGTGTGTGTGTGCATGTGTTTCAGAATGGAGAGATCTTCGTCTTCACAGGAATGCTGCAGGCTGTAGCAGACATTCATCAGCTGGTCTTTATACTGGGACATGAGATGGCTCACGCTCTGATTGGTCATGCAGTAAGTCCCGTCCACACTGTCTGACCCCTGCACAAAAACACCCCATTTTAATTCAGTAATTAATTATGCCTAAAGTAAAGTAACCAAGAGCGTAATATTAATATCTGTAAGTAATCTCTCTTAGGGTAATTTTGATTCCAATTTAAATGTATATGAGTATTACATGGTCTGCTATCTGCACACATTGTCAGATGGTTGTAGGGCCCTCGAACTGCCTCTGGAGGACCTTTTATAGTTTGGATCAAATTAAATTTGTACTTCCTTTGCTGTGTCTCTCAGCTTTTTTTCTAGAAGTTAAACACCCTTCATTAGATTCAAGTGCTAGCTTTATCTCTCTTTTGCGTGCGTCATGTTTGACTTTCATCTCTTCACTTGGTTTAAACGAATAGAAGTAGGCGTCCTGTCTCAGAGGCACTAAGCACTGTTAAGGGTTCGGTTTAAAGAGATGTTTTAGTTTCAGAGCTGTTGCATCACTGCATGCTTATGGGTCTGGTTAGAGTGAAGGATCTTAGCACTCATATGAGGGTTAACATGGTATGGCTGAGAAAAACTAAATTGATTCAGCACATTTTTCTGTGACACTGAACATTCCCTTTAAAGCCAAGCTCATGTTATTAGCCTCAAGGGTTTGCTTCAGCAACAAGCTGACGCTCTTATGAGACTCCTTCTGACTTGTTGCAGATACTACAAACCTGCATGCACACTGTAATCAACGATTATGTTATTCTGATCCTAGATACAGTTGAGAGGAAAAACAATCTCAGTATAACTGATGGACATGATTTCTTTCATATTATTTCTGTTCAGCAAAGGATACTTAAATTGTATCGCTGTTTCCACAAAAAAAGAAAAACAAAATTCAACATTGATGATTAGAAATGTTTCTTGAGCAGCAAATCATCATATTAGAATGATTTCTTAAGGATCATGTGACACTGAAGACTGGAGTAATGATGCTGAAATTAATTACATTTTAAAATAGGTTAAATTAAGTTACTTTACACTGCGATAATATTTCACAAACAGTGACAGTAAAGTGGCTCCAAAAAAGTTTAATTAAAAAAAAGAAATAAATGCCATATGTGTGAGGACCAAACCGAGATTTAAGTTTCATAGTCATTAAAAATTGTATCTAAAAGATCATCATAGACATTTAATAAAAATAAATGTGTTACACACACATATGGGTTTAAGGATGAAGAAAGTGAAAACCATATATTTTAATGCAAGTAAGCTATAATAATAGGTTAAAAAAGGTATACGACTTTATGTCCATGCAGATTGCATAATTTTATAACAAATCTGCTTTGCAGCATGTACCTGGCCACTTTTGGACATGTGTTTTGGCATATCTGTCGCCCTTCTTTCAGTAGAATGAGTATTGTAATTACAATTCAGTGTGATTTATTATGTCTCTCGTCGTTAAATAGCTTGTTTCTTTTTCTTTGTTTTTCTACATTGTTCCTAATTGGGCATGCTGTCAGAGAATGGGCTGCTAAGCAAGAGTAAAAATGGTTCTTAACACCAAAATACAAACAAATTAGCATAGCAGATAAACGACGAAATCAACAAAGACAGAAAAGCCCGTAATGAATTTCTTTCTCTTTCCCAGGCAGAGCAGGCCAGTTTGTCTCACGTGGTTGACCTGCTGTCTGTCGTCCTGCTAACGGCGATCTGGGCCATCTGTCCTCGGGACAGTTTAGCTCTGCTGGGCCAGTGGATTCAGGGCAAACTAGTGCAGGTGACAGCGGACCTTGTGATCTCTGTTTTACCCTTTTTCAATCGATTCCTAATCTGCCTTCATTCCACATGTTTTCACTGAAGTAAAGCTGGTCTTGAACCAGAGATGTTCACCGTTAATCAAGACACTTCATTTTGCCAGTCTGTTTGAAATTAAAATATTTTTTCCCACTCTGTTGAACACAAAAGAAGTTATTTAGAAGAATATGGGTAACTGAACATATTTTGGTCCCCATTGACGTCCATAGTAGGAATAAAAATACTATGGAAGTCAACAGTGCCCCACAACTGTTTGGTTACGGACATTCTTCAAAATATCGTCTTTTGTGTTCAACAGAAGAAAGAAATTCATACACGTTTGGAACAACATGTGGTTGAGTAAATGATGACAGAATTTTCATTTTAGGGTGAACTATCCCGGCTTTAAGACATTGATGGGACTCTGTTTACGTTGGGTTCGTCCATTAACGATGCAAACACTCCTTAAGTATTGATTCTAAAATCCCTAAAAGACCCTTTAAACAAGAATTATACTCCTGCACTCGAGCTCAACGTAACCTTCTCAAGTACTCTCTCACCACCATTATAAAACAATAACAATATCTCAGAGGAGATCTTATTTGGGTTTCTAAGGACTTCAATTTGAGGTTAGTTTAAATTCAGCTACATTTATTTGTCTTCTAAATGGATATTGAATTAGCATTTTCTGAATCACTGTGCGGCATAAAACAAAGGCCCACTTTCAATTTAATTGTATTTCAGTTTGTTTATGGCGTTTTTCTTCTAAGATACCATGTACTCTCCTACTCTTCTTTTTATGTGAGAATTTTCATCCCTTTCTTTCCTTGTTTTTCATCTTCTTTGCCCTGTATATTTAAAATAAATTACATTTTAATGGCTGGGCTTTTTATCTCCTAGTCATTTTGTTCTCCAAATATGGTTCACTTTATTCTGTCCATCTTCCTCTGTTTACCCAATATAACTCTTGTGTGCGCTGTCAGAATAGCTCATTTAACTGCATATATTCTCTCTCATTTTCTCTGTTTGTGTTGTAGTTCTTATTTGACCGGCCCTTCAGTCGTAAGCTGGAGGCAGAGGCGGACCAGGTTGGCCTACAGCTGGCTGCCAAGGTACTGCAGATATTATCTGATTCTGTACAAACAAAGTCTTCTTGTAGCAACACCAAGCTTTTGGTTCAATTCCAAGGGAATGCATACTGATAAAATGTCTACCTTAAATGCACTACAAGTTCTGTTTCACAGTGTAAGCAGCTTATATGTTTATTCAGGTTTCAGGTTGTACAGTGCGTGCATAAGCAGTGCAGTGCTGTGTAGCAGAAGTGCAGCTGCAAGTAGACTTTCGGTGTTAAGCCTATTTTTGCACCTTGTAACTGAATTTGTTTGGGGGAAAAAACCTGTCTGTCAGGCTTAGTGAAAATTAAATGAATTGACAACACTTTCCGTTCTGTAAATCAAGATGATTCATGCAATTTATAGCTCAGTGTTATTCTAGTAATCTTTATATTGTATTTATAAATATTTTGAATCAGCCTTTTCAAATTTTAATCAATTGAAATGTTTCATGTTTGTCTTCTATATAGCTTGAATTTTTATTTCAGTTTCAGTACTTCAACTTAAATGTATTCATTATATAAGTTTAGGCTTTCCATCTAATGTTTATAGTTTATTTTATTTCAGCTCTAATTCAATTACTGAAAACTATTTTTAATTGTTCGTTTTACAAGAACCACACTGTTATATTTGGCATTATTTTTTGTTTAATGTAGAGCATGTAAATTAATTGGCATTTAAAGCATAAAAAAGAACATATTTTCCTCCCCTCACATAAATTTGATTGCATGGTGATTATGTATGTTGCAGTTAAATCTGATTCATTCAAAAACTGTTGTGTGTGTGTGTGTGTGGTGTGAAACAGGCCTAAGCCGCATTGGCGCCTGACAAATGTAAAAAAAAAAAATATTAATGTGATAAATGATCTAAGATTTTTTGTGACTTGTTGTCTCGCTGCCCTATCAGGCAATGACTTTGCAGGCAGCGTTTGCGCACAAAGGTTCCTCACAAAACTGATTTCGGACAGACTTCTGAGGCAGTTACGGTTTAATGATCTACAGCAAAATAGAGCAAACTTTAGTGAAAACTACGAAAATATTTAATGACTACAAACGTAATTTCTCGCTAGAAATAAGTGAACATTTTTTATAAAAATTTACATTTACAGACGACTTTATTCAGACGTCTTTAACCTTTATTTATCTTCATTTTTCTAGCTCAACTGTCACAGACTGGAAAGCACAGGATTACACATTTGACCGGATTGCTTTCGTAGTGTAGCTTTCATGTGGTCGAATGTATTCGAACGGCCACAAAAGACCACCTGACCTAGTGCGTAAACATTATGGGACACGCGCTAGCCAGACAGGATTTAAACTAGGACCTAAGTTTGGTTTGAAGTCAAATAACGTACTGTACCAAGCACAATTTTTTTCTCACCATTCCTGATTTCTAACACTCGTTCTTGCGTCTGTCAGAGCAGAAACGAAAGCCGCTGCTATTTGTACGTTTTTCCGTCGTCTCTGGGCGCGTTCATATGTAAATTACAAAAACGCATCTTAATACCAGATGTAAACAGGGCCTTATACAGTATTACATGCTTGACTTAAATAGCAAATAAAGTAACTTTTGAAGTCATTCTTAGGAATTAAACACTTCAACTCTATGCCACTCTGAATAAAAGCTGTATAACTATTAACTTATGATGACTAGAAAACTGGATATGTTAAGGGGAACCTGCTGTATATCAGTCATTTATAGGCTTAGTATCCTACATGACCTCTAGATGGCACTGTTTCTTTACAAACTGCTTGATGGAAGCGTTTATCTGCATGTGGCAATGGTCTGATTCACGGTGTAGTGCTCTTCCGGTCAGCATGTCTCCTGATCCCATGCTTGGCATCATTATGGAGAAACAGTCAATTCCCTTCTATCTCTTATAGTAGTAATAACGGGCCGCCTGCTGCTCGTAAATGGGCCCAGATCCGGCCTGCCACTGCCGGCTCGGTGAAGGACACAGGCATGTTGCATGGCTAGCTCGACTCAGTCATGATTCATGCTGTCCGTGAGCCAGCCTGCTCTCGGCTTTAGCTCCAGCTAATGTTGTGCCCGTCGGGTTGTGTGCGTGTCATCTCCCTGTTTGCTTCCTTTGATGATGGCAGGACTTTAAAATGCCAGGAAAGCATCTCTTTATGTGTATTTGAGATTTGTGTGCTTTTCTGACAGGCGTGTGCTGATGTGAGGGCGGCCACAGTGTTTTGGCAGCAGATGGAGATCTATGATCAGTTGAGTGGCCAACCAACCATCCCCGAATGGCTGTCCACACACCCTTCCCACCAAAACCGTGTCAGACAGTTGGACCGCCTCGTTCCTGAGGTAAAGAACACAAAAGCAAATACATGCATCATTAGACATTAGTATACCGGGTTATATGAGTGAAACCTTTCCCACAACATGTACATCGGTATTACATTTATGGTGGTATTTGAATTGATCTCAAAATAAATAACCGTTAAAGCCATGGCCTAGCATACTTATTCTCAACCATGCTAAGCTTTGGCACCCATGCATAATTTCCCTGTTGCATTCTCAATCCCATTTCCTCGTAATTTCCAATCTTCTCTAAAAAAGTGGATTAAAATTACCAGTTAAAATACCACAAAAAAGGAATTGTCAGTGTATTGATCAGAAAATGTAAATAATAGGGCTGTGAATAGATAAAAAATGTTATGCTTAATTTTACAATCAAACGCATACTTAACGTTAAATTAAGCATACACCGTTTATCTTCATAACACATTAATTTTGTCATCATTTGCTATATCCAGAAAAGTAAACCATCAGATTGAAGGATGATTCTCACAAAAAAGTGTTTTCCGCAAGCTTTTTTCTAGGTAAATTTAGGTTTCTTTCCAAAAAAGGACACCAAATAACCAAATGATCTGTTACTCGCGGTAAATCAAGAAACAATTAATTCAATCAATAAGACTAACAGTGTTGAGCTATATATAACAATGATTAGTTTTCTGTAGATAAAAGTATCCAAACAGTTGCTTACCTGTCTAATAAAACATAATATATTGAAGCGTCTTTGGTGTTTTCATGGTTTCTACGGAAGTAAAACTGGAAATCGAGGGTAACGCGAATATGACGATGCAATGACACTGGTTAAATTGCTGATTTCTATGGATTTAAATGGTGGAAGAATTTGGGAAAATGTAACTACACAAGTCAACAAAATATATAACATTGTTTTAGTGTTTTTGTAATAATTTAATCCAAAAATATTACTTATTGTCCTCCTATAACTCCTCAAATTTGTGTATAACCTGATGATCATGTTCTCCATCCTGATTTGAGATGATCCAAAGAGCATCTTCAGCTTTAATGGATGCAAGGAAATAGCTACGGAAATCTCTAAGAAAGACTATTGTTTAGTTATGTGATAAGACCATTCATATGACTGGTGTTTTCAATACCACAAGATGGAGAGCTGATTTCTGTTTTTAAATTAAGGAATATGTCCTGGGTACTCGTTCTCTTGATTTAAAGAGTACCCATCAGAAACACGCACCGTAGGGCTCGCAAACACGTCTGAAATCCAGACTCCACCAGCTAACAAGACGTCTGGAGACCCCTCTGCTTTAGAGCAAACTCCACCTTCTACACACATGCCTTAGACCACGTTCATTGTGGAAATGAACAAATAAATGCTCTACTGCTGGAGGGGAAAACCAAACACAAAGGCCTGGAGGATCCATGAAACTCAACATTCATATGGTGTAATCTTTAGATCAGTACCAGCAGCCACAGAAGAGAGCCTTCATAAGTGATTGAGGCTAAATAATTCATGTGAGCTGTTATGCGGTACATCAAGATATATAGTGCAATGCATGACAGTGATTTGTTGGAGCGTGAATTGAACTCCATCAAGATCTTATGCTTGATTCTGAACAACTGCAATTTCCTCTCATAAAAAAATGGCAACATTCATAGCGACAGTCAAATAATAATCCTAATGCAAAAACTGGATTGAGGAAGTGTTTGTCCAGGTGTCACCCAGCCCGGAACGGGATCTAGTCATTGGAATATATACCCCCCAGAACTCTGCCTTGCCAACCCAATCAGTTTTTAGTGTTAATCTGTTTTTTGTGATTTGTGCATTGATTACAAACAATCTGAGGCAGTGTGTTGAGCGGTTTGATGAAGGGCTGTAGAATGCCCCAGCCAATCAAAAAATAACATCAGAAAATTGAAGTATTTTTCTTTTGTAAGCTGAAAGTAACGGCGCTGCACATTATACACAACTCACAAGGCACTTCAGTCTGTTGTTGAAAAAGCAGAGGCTGACAAACACACGAGCCAAAACGGGCAGAAATATTTGCAAGCTATCAAGGTGCGAATTACAGGGATATCTTAATGAATATCTTCATATTATTTACTTGTAAATCTGAATATACATTTCTATAGCTCCGACTCATTTTAAAGTTTCATTTGGCCGAAAATGGGTCATACAATTTTAATACCTGAGCAGTTCGCTATAAACATCGCTTTGAGAATGTGCATTTATTGCATGGATGGAGCAAGAATATAATGTAGGGTATAAAATGCATATGCATAGTTCTGTTGAAATCTTGTCCTCTTCGGCTTGCTGTTAACTGAATGCATGATGTAAACTATCTGCTTAAATAACAAATAAGAATGTGCTGCTTATCTTTCAATTAGTTAGCAGCCATTCACACAGAATTATTTTTTTTGCGGTTAAAAACCCGAGAGAAAGGTCAAAGAAGCGAAAATAAATGCAAGGTCTAGAGACACTTTTTTAAAAAAAAGTTTAAATGGCGTGTTCTGTCATGAAGTTCTGTTAAAGTTCTGTCATGAAACTCTAGATGGCGCAGGCTGATTAACCAAACTGATGATATTCACTGCGTTTACTACTTGGCACAAGCTGATTGGTTCATGTCGCATCTGCAGCCAATGAGCTTGCAGTTTGCAGCGCACTTTTTAGAGTTCCTCCGAAACCCTCCACTTTCCCCAGCTCCACCTGTATAGATCCACCTGTATAGATCAGCAGCAGTATGTCTTACACGCTCATAGCAGCGTATGTATTGGAGTAGCAAGTTCCTGTACTTGCTCTGCAGCAGCAGCAATAATCTATAACAACAGCAATAATCAACAACAGAAGCAGTGTGGCAGATCTATTCTGCCAAGGCCAAATACATTAACATTTTCATTACCATTACCATGCTAAAAATCTGCCAAGAGTTGTCATGATAGGACTTTTAATTTTAATGTGAGAGGCACGTTTTTAGAAAGCCACGTCATGCCACGACGCTGCAAAAGTATGGAACCGTGTTAACGTTGCATTCATTACTCTATCTATCTATCTATCTATCTATCTATCTATCTATCTATCTATCTATCTATCTATCTATCTATCTATCTATCTATCTATCTATCTATCTATCTATCTATCTATCTATCTATCTATCTATCTATCTATCTATCATTTTTAAATTTAAGGTTTCCGGAAAGCACAAAATGATCCTGCTTTTGTTGCTGTGCTACAGTTGCAGGCCTGAGGTTTTTGTTTGATTGCTTGGTCCAAATCCATGATAAATTCCACTCCCTTGCCTAAAGTGTCTTTTTCATAATGTATTTTTTAGCTTTGACATCGGTTTGCTTCAGTGCCCCTGTAGTACTAGCGCTGCTGTAGTATTTTTTGGGGTTGTAGTATAATGATCATTTAGTTCTTTTTGCAATGAAAAGCAGAAATAAATCAACAATTACAAATCGGATTTACAAATTACTATTTGTATTGTATTTGTATTGGGTATTGAGACAAATTTCATGATTCGATTTCGATTCACAAGCTTGCGATTCGATATTTAATATTATATTTAACGAAATTTTATCAAGGGGAAAAAACTATACTATGCTCTAATTATACATGGTCAAATGTAACTGATTTGTACACAAACACTTAAATTACACTTAAGGAAGTTTTTATAATAATAAAGTTATAATACTAGTAGCTTTACAATTACATAATTTTAAATAAAACATTTTTTTTAAATAATTTTAAAGTTTGCACATTGCTTGTGTGATAGGCCTATCCACTGACTCACCTTGGTTTAAAATGTAAATATTTCCAATATTGTGTGAAAATTTCCCTTATCATCAATTGCTCACAAAATGATGGACAGAGATTTAGATTTTGCATGCGTCATTCCCCTTGATAAAATCAAGTAAATTAATAAATAAATGAGTAAATAAAAAAGTACTCAAATCAGAAGATGTGATGAGAAGGTGAAGTCCGCGGTGGTCTAAAAATTTGTAATCCATTTTAGCGGAAGTGAGGGACTGCACGATTTGAATGCTTATATCTCCTAAATGCGAATTTTGTCATTGTTTTGGAACACACCAGCCTATTCATAGTCTCAGCCTCAGACGTCACGCCCACAGAACGTTGGCTAAACGTCTGATGCATATGGTACACTTAACTAGAAACACTTCAGGAATGTCGAAGTCGTCATCTGATTGGTTGAATTTTATCGGATTTCCGGGGGGCGCGAATCTCGCGTTTATTTTCGGTCTGCCGGGAAACAAAGCGCAGACGTGTGATTGCGGGAGAAAAACTGTTGTGTTTACATGAGTGACAATGAGCATTTATCAAGATCAGCTAAACGTAGGATTCTCAAAAGTATGCGAGGTTCACGGCATAGACTTTTTAAGAGATGTCCAGGAGTTTTGTTTGAGGCACTTAGTGGATACTTGTTGCACGCCGGTCTGTTGTTGTGGGGACATTTCCACGCCCCGAAATGTGACGCTGGACGAAACAAACTGTTATTGGTTGTTTGACATGTCGGTCAAACGGCCTTATGGGCAGGCCTTGGCATTTACTATAAGAATTGATATCTGTTCGTAAAAATTCGAATAGATGAATCAATATTTTGATCAATATCAATCAATATTTTAACCCAGCCCTACAAATTACAATGAAATGCAAATGAGCTGCTGCTCCCGGCACAGGGGGCGGAGCTTCAACAGCTTGTGTCCTTTTACCTCACACAGACATGCACTGCAAATTTCAAAAACTTTTAGCCTTTTATGTTCAAACCGAAGTCAGACAATGATGGAGAGACTCAAGAAGTGACAACATGTAGAAGCAACAGGACATTTCTGAATGGTTAGTTGATTCATTTTTGTAGATTATGTGTAGTTATCTTCTAGCCATTGATTCATACTGTCTTGATCATCTATAAATTGTGTTCCCAGGGGCAGGGTTTATAACTTTGTAACTTTGCTGATGTTGTTTATGCTCAAACAGCAACATTACACTAACTGAAGTTAGAAAAGTGAAATCATAATCAACCACCCCTTTAAGTATCTGATGTTAGGCAGCAGATGGAAAATTATAAATCACTTTGACACTTTTAAGAGTCTTAAAAAAAAAAAAAAAAAAAAATCAGGCACTGAAACCACTATAAAACCTACTATAAAATGATGAAATATTTGCAATTTGCAATATGTTGCTTCCAAAAACATCCCCTCACAATTCACAGCTACGGCCGTCAACAGAGAAAGGCAGATGGTGTAGTTACAGCATCCACCAGCAGGGGCAAAATGGATGATGCCAACCCTTAACCACTTGCTTTAAACAAAGAGCTCAGGTTAACATACTGTTTATCGAGTAAACTGTATATGGACAGTCATCTACAGGAGAATATTCTCTCCCCGTCACACACCAGCTGCGGCAGAAGGTTGCGCGTCAATGTGTGAATTTTAGTGGCAGGCAGGGGCCTTACTTGACCTTGAGCTTGAACTCTTAACAGTCCTGTCTGCATACTCACACACTCCAAACACATAAGCAACAGATGGCCAGGACACTAATTGTCCATCAACTGTAATGCGTGTGTGTTTCTATTGTTGAGTGGAAGCTATTACTCCTTCGGGAAGTTATTTTAAAACGCCCTCCATCTCTCTCTATTCTCACCCTCTTTAACCCGAGCCAATGGAGAGTCGTCCTCCGTGTTCTCGCTAATGAGAATTACCGTGTGTGTGTGTGTGTGTGTGTGTGTGTGTGTGTGTGTGTGTGTGTGTGTGTGTGTGTGTGTGTGTGTGTGTGTGTGTGTGTGTGTGTGTGTGTGTGTGTGTGTGTGTGTGTGTGTGTGTGTGTGTGTGTGTGTGTGTGTGTGTGTGTGTGAGAGAGAGAGAGAGAGAGAGAAAGAGTGAGAGAGAGAGAGAGAGAGAGAGAGAGAGAGAGAGAGAGAGAGAGAGAGAGAGAGAGAGAGAGAGATACAAGTACATTTTGAAGACGTCACCTTTATAAGAGTGACTGTTTGAGAGTAACTTGTCTGACTTGTCAAGGAAGTTCAAATTTGCTGAGGTGAAGTGACAGCTAACCGGCTAGCATTGACATCATAGAGAATCCACCTGTCACTCAAAAGTGGGCACACCCTTAATTTTGCAGAACTTTAAATATTAATCAACTAAACGGACGAGTTATAAAAAAATTCACCCCCCTCACAGTTGTTATGAAGGGCAAAATTAGCTGTATAGACCAAAGCCACATAGAGAACCAGGCTGTAAACATGTTTTTTTCTGCTGTAAAGTTGGGCATTTTAACATGCGGGAGATACAGATTTGACTCACTTCTGCAGCCAGCCTCAAGCGGCCAGTCGATGAATTGCCGTTTAATTCACTTCCGTGTTGGTTTCAAGAGAGATACAGGGAGGTTGCCGCTTGGTTTGAACATAAAAGGCTAAAAGTTTTTGAAATTTCCCAAAAAAAATCACACACACACAAGCTCTTGAAGCTCCGCCCTCTGTGACGGAAGCAGAAGCTCATTTGCATTTAAAGAGACAGACACAAAACGGTGTGTTTTTGCTCACCCTCAAAAAGTGATAATTTAAACATGTTATATAAAAATATCTGTGGGGTATTTTGAGGTAAAACTTCACGTACCCACTCTGGGGACATCAGAAACTTATTTTTACATCTTGTGAAAATGGCATTATACCAAACCTTTAAAGACTTTCACTCAGTGTGAAACATCAGTGAGAAAGATGACATGGACTTATAATTGGATTTTTATTAAATTAATTAAAATAATAGTATATAAATGTGTGTATATGTTACACATGTTATATTTAATATGATTAATTTTATATATAATAATGTAAATGATATATTTTTATATAATTTACATTATTATATATAATAATGTAAATTATATATTATTTTTTTATATTATATATTATGTTTATCATACATATTTAAAATACATATTTATATAAATATTTATTCAACCTGGTTTCATCCTTTACTGGCATTGTTTTTGAAGCTAAATTCCTTTACGAACTAAGAAAGATATCTTTGATAATTAAAATATTCTGCAAACGGTTTAGTGACTTAGCACCAAGTAAACTAGATGTACATTAACAGAAATATTTTTCTTCTTTGTTTTGATCCGTAAAATAGTCCGTACTTGTTACTTTTAAAGAATGCATCTGCTTTTTAAAACTTAAAGTGTTCTGTGTCACTTTGGTCGTAAGTATGCTACTGATGTGTCCCTCTTGGGTAATTGTTTTCAAGCTTTATTCCAGCCACTCTTTCATCGAGTGTCATTTGTTTAGTAGAGTTTCCCTAATGGCCTGGTTCTCAAACATTGCAGTGTTGCTTAAAACTGCCTGTCTTCCTGGATTGAGTGTGTATTTAGCAGCTCAGTTTGATATGTTCTCCCTTGGGCAGATGGTTCGGAAATTGAATAATAATTTAACTAGACAATTCTTTACGTTAAGTGTCCTTTGTGCTGGTTGTTTATGTTTCAAGAGGCATTATTGATCTAGTGTTATGAGGGCTGTTTCTTCATCACCCCTAATGGAGGTCAGAGGTTATAGTTCAGGGGTCACCAGACAGAAAACAAATCCGTCTTTGTAAATGCATGTGGATGTCTTTAATGTAGGAGATCCTTGTCAATCAAGTAATTACAACTACTTCAAACTAGGGGTGTGCGATATTACGATTTTTGATCGTGGACGATTAAAATGTCTCCACGATCTGCTTCTGAAGAAATATCGTAGGATCGTCCATTTTATCAGTTTGCATTTCTGGCGCCTCCGTCTCAACATACTGTACAGCGCGACGTATATCCACATAAAATGCAGAGGAACGGGACACTGTAGTTCATAAAAATGTATTATTTGCATGTGCTTTAAAGCCTTGCCGGTTAAACATGTCATTCGCTGCTGATGCGCTAGTCTAACGGGCGCTTTTCTGAGTGCAAACACCCGACGCGCGCATGCACTAAAAGCCTGTCTAACAGCGCCCGTTACTAAACTAAGTTATCTTTCGAGTCTTATTGCGCTAATACCGTCAAATACACACAAGGTTTACATAAACAAAGTTGGTTATGTCTAAAGTGAAAGAACAATAGAAAAAATGAAGAAAAAATCTGCTTGTCAAATGCGTGTAGACTCGTTGCGCGCAGATCTTAAAGAGACAGTAGCCCTAATAGTAAACATGCTGCCGCTTGTCCTTAAAGGGACAGTTACCCAAAAATAAAAATTCTGTCATTATTTACTCACTCTCTAATGTTGTTCCAAACCTGTATTAATTTGTTACTTGTGCTGAACACAAAAGAAGATATTTTGAGGAGTGTGGCTAACGGTTGCTGGTCCCCATTGACTATACCATAGTATAGGAAAAAACTATTATGGAAGACTTTGGGGTACATCAACTGTTTGGTTACCCACATTCTTCCAAATAACTTTTATTTTCAACAGAAGAGAGACTTATTCGGGTTTAAAGCGGCTTGAGAGAATTAAAATTTTTGGGAGAACTATCCCTGTTAATAAAACAACAAAATACAAAGAGCATCTCACTCACTCTTGACTGAGAACTTTAATAGTAGCTTTAATAAGAATCAATGTAAAATTTATACAGTGAAGTCGATGTTGTGTTTTATTTTCATATTTGTTAATTTAATTACTTTCTTCAATGCTGATAAATAAACCTACAGCTGAAAAAATAAAACACTGTTTATTTAATTTGTATATTAAGTTGTGTATGTGTATCTTTGTTCTTAATTTTTAATAACAAAGACAATGACAAATATTTTTTATCTTCGCCACTTTGGCCTAAATGTCTGCCATTCTTTTTTATTTTATATTTTGTTACCTAAGGCTTTGTTTTTAAAATAGGGACATTAGTTTGGCTGTGATGCTCAGTCAATTGCAAAATAGTAAAACCAACATGAAAAGGAATCGTGATAAAATCGTGAATCGTGATTTTCCTGGAAAAAATCGTGATATGATATTTTTGCCATATCGCCCACCCCTACTTCAAACCATCCATCTGGATTTTATATCACTATTTCCATCATTCCATCAATTCATTTCTTCGAATAACTATTCCAATCCAAATTTGATGTCACTATTTCAATCCATCTATCCATTTTTTTGAATAACTTTTACAATCAATCCATCTAGATTTCATATCCATCCATCCATCTATCGAGATTTGTTTAAAACTCTTTCCCGTCCATCCATATTTCTTATCACTACACTGTCCGTCCGTCCCGTCCCCTGGGTGGAGATGAGGAGATGGTAGATGTGCAGGTCAAAGCTCAACTCCATCTGTATTAATCTGTGTCATTCTCTGTGTTGTTATAGGCTCTGGAGCTCCGTGCACGCTGTGACTGTCCCGCCCTCCCCGAAGTTGACCCCCGTGTTGTTTTTTACAAGAGCGTTCAATTGCTTCTGGACAAAATTGAAAAACAAGAGCTGATGGAAAAAGAGGAAAAGATTGAGAAAGAGAGATCTGGAGTCTTGTTGCCACTCCCTCAAAGCCATCCCGTCCCGGCTCAGGGGTCTCCGCCTCAGCTGGGGGGAGTGCTGGTCACATCCGCTCTGCCACAAACTCTGCTTAGCAAATGAGACTTGATGAAATGTGACTGACAGGGACAAATTCAATCTTTCCATTTCACTTCTCTTTTTCAAGTGCAGTGGCTCTGAACAAGGCCTGAGAGGATCGTCGGATAGAACTGGGCAGTTTTTATTTTTGAATCCATTACATTAGTTGTCACTTTAATACACATTTGATACCTACGTCAACTGCTGGGATAATAGTCTGTGAGATGATTTGGAATAGGCATATGTACATCACTTGTGTGTGTGATGCTTGAGTTTATGCCCTTAATTCAAGTATCCGCTGCAGTGCGTTCATGTTAATAATGGAGCAATTGTAAATGGGCTTTTAATTGGATTTAATGATGTTATTAGCATAAGACCCCTGTGAAGTTGAATGCATTATGGTGTATAGTACATTATTCATCAAACATCTGCCTTTGCTTTAATGTCTCCTATACAGTAGGTTCTAGGCTGTGATATAACTCTGCTGTATAGCAGTTAATGTCACTGATTTTAAAGCTGCATGGAGCTGTGGACACACTTCATTATTTAGAGGATGGACAGCTGACGCCAAATGAGCCAAAAATTGTTGATTTTATTTTTTTAAATGCTCTGTGTATGAAGGCTATGAATGTAAATAATATGTGACTGAAATTACACTCAAGCTAAATTTTTCAGCACCTTACAAAGTGTTTCGAAGTGAATGATATTTGGTTTAATAAGTATACATTGTTATATAATTGGGGAATTCAGGAATTGATTGGCACAAATCTGAATAAGGGTTTGCAGTGAATTATGGAGCCCTACTTCCCACATGAAATGCCACCGGCATCCACTTTTGGAGAGGTTTTTTTTTATATCCCAGAACTGGAGGTGAGTTCACGCTCGAGAATCTCATTGTATTCCTGTGGTAATGTTACCTTTTCAGTTCTGTGTTATTTACTGTCTTTTCCATATTTGTTAAATTAACATTATCAACTATGAAATTACTGTTTTTGCTGCTGGCAATGTTTTAGAAAGACTGCATTACTTACAACAGTAGCCTTCAACAATCGTGTACAGATTGCGTTGACCACTGATTTCGAGGGTATGTTGCATTTCTACCTGATCTGCATGATTCCTTTAGTGAATCCGGTGCAAAACAACGCAATCCATGTGTGCAAATCAACAGCATTATCAGCAGGGGCCATCCGTTCTTAGTAAATTCCCCCGTGTTTGCTTTAATCATATTCAGTCATCTTAATCTGATTTTACAGGTAGGATTCAAACTATTTCATTTGTACTTGCATTCAAAGGCAAGAGCATAAAACATCTAAGCAAGCAGACATAAAGCCAGCCAATCTGCTGCTGCTGCTTCCTTCCCTAGAGGCCACTTTTTATAGAGTGATGTACCCGTAAAGTGCAACATGTTTCTGTCTGTCAGACAAATGTGACGCTGCACTCTGGGCCTCTAACGAGGGAAAATGTGGGAGGACAAAAGCACCATATCGAAGAAAAGAGTGATGCATTTGCTCTTACTGGACAGATTTTTGAGCAGATGGCTATATTTGTCCTCTCACCCGCCCACTAGCTATTTCCATACAGACTGAGGAAGACCTCTCACTGAGAGATATCACGTTGGTGTTGATTTTTATCTCTGTATGTCTACATTTTATCAATTGTTGGGCTGGTTATAGTTCTTTTCTAAAGCAGAAGACCCACTGATGCCACACATAGAGTTTGAGAGTTTGCCAGGAGAAATGGTGCATGTCATGCACCATGGACCAAGTGTGGTATCCCAAAATGTTCTTAACTTTTCACAGGTAACGTAACCCTATTGGAAATTCTAGCTAAAACCGTAATCCTGTAGAAGGTTTTTGGAACATTGCATTTGGTTTCTAGCCCATCAATGCTGATTTAGTTGGTTGATCAGCTGGACTTCGAGCTGGTATCCATTTTAAGATTCTTGACCACCAACAAACGAGCTACTATGTTCCATAAAACAGCTTGACCACCTTAAACTGGTGACCTGGTTCTTCCAGCCGAACCCTCGACCAAAGTAGACTACTGAAGGTTGGTAGTCCATTCTAGTAAAGTCATCTAGAGCTTCTCCACCACTGTGGACCAAAACAAACAAGCCATCACAGTATATAAAGAATCCTGAACACCTTAAGCTGGTTGTGACCAGGTTTTTTCAGCAGGCCCCTTGCCTGTTGGTAGCAATTGTGAGCATCTCAACCACCACGGACCAGCAATAAACTGTCTACCACCTTAAGCTGGTCTGATCTGGCTTTTCCAGAAGGACTTCTGACCTTGACCAAGATGGTGTAGTACCTCACCCAGTTGGTAGACTATATTGGTCAAGGTGGTAAGAGATTCTCAATCACCAACAAGCCATCTACCATGTTCCATAAAACATCTTGACCACCTTAAGCTAGTATGAGTGGGTTTTCCAGCAGGACCAGGTCTAGTAATATACCTCTAGTTGTTTGACAATCCTAGACAAGCAATTATGAGCTTCCCAACCAAAATGAACGAACGAAAAACTAGCTGACACTTAAGCTGGTCTGGCCTGGCTTTTCCAGAAGGTCCCTCAGATAGCTTTACAACAAACCAGATACCTTTTTATTATACATAAAACAGCTTGACCAACTTTAGCTAGGATGACTGGGTTTCTCAAGCAGGACCGTTGACCCTGAAAAGGTCTACTACTTTAGCCTGGACCCCACTAGCTGATCGTTTAGCTGGTCAACCATTTAAACCAACTTTGACCAGCTAGAAACCTAAAATCTTGTCCACCATTTTCCAAATTTTTGGTATACCACTGCGCTTACGCTACCACTCCCACACAACTTCTGTTGATCTGAAAGTTCAATCCTCCATCTGTGGAAAAAGTAGAAAACATGTTTTGATCAACACAGCACAAAACTGCAATCCACGACCCATAATGCATGTGGTTGACAATTATCTACATCTGTGCCTCCCTCCAGGCCCACTTCATACTTAAGCATGGTCCTTTCTGTTTTTAAGTAGGACACATCGGTAGTTTTGCTGCTGTTTTGGCTGTAATTATCTCTTGTTCTTAGCACACTTTATCCTGTTTGTGTCTCTTTGACTTTTCTTTGCTTAATATTGCATTATGAATGTATGTGCTAAACTGTGTTCTTCAATGGCAAAACAACACGTAGAGCGTGTGCTCAGCTGGTTTTGGTGCAGCGGCATCTGTTTGTCTTACCTGTATAAGCATTAAATGTCTCACCATGGCCTTTGGGGCAGGATTCTTCTGACCCACTTAGTAAAAATACATCTTTTAAAAACTCTCCCTTGACGGAGGAGCCCTTTGAAGATGTGTGTAGAAAGTGTGCCTGTTTAAATTGTTACCATGGTTTTGTGACCTAAACACGCAGCCTATGTTTAAATTAGATGCAAGCTCAACGGGATGCCGGACAAGTGATTAAACCCCCAAAACAAACACAGGAAGTGACCTTTAAGGAAATGTGCTGCCTTTACCTTCCTTTTTCTGCTCTGTGTAATATTTTTACTTTACTGTCTGAAGGTGTTTTAGTGCCACTAGACTAACCCAAGCATAAATCAAATCCAACACTGACCAGGTAAACTAAGCTTGGTTTACACCTGATATTAAGATGCGTTTAGGTCGATCGGATCACAAGTGGACGACGCTAAATACAGGTGTAAACGGGGTCTAAAACATTTTGAGCTTGTCCACTTTTGACCACTACCAGAGGTAGTCGAAAACACATTTGACCGGATTGCTTGGACGCTCGTGTGGTTGAATGTGTTTGAACACCCACCAAAAAAATACAACGCCTATTCTTCGCCTACTGACCTAACAGGTAAACATTATGGGAAGAGCGGAAGCCAGAAGGAATTAAAATTTACTCTCAAGGTTGGTTTGAAGATGAAAAAACGTACAAGCGCAATGTTCTCTTTAACATTCCTGATTTTTAACACATTTACACAGCGTTTGGCTCTCTGTGTGTTTTTCAGTCATCTCCGGTCACGTTCATATGTAAATTGCATGAGCTTATTTCATCCATTAAATCGAAAGATCTGAAAATGCCCTTACATTTACCCGCCCATAGACACTCCCCTCGATTAAATCAATACAGAAGTGGTTGGAAAGTGGACAAAAGAGACTAATTTAAAAAAGGTTTTAACCACAAGGGGGCCCAATTTGGACCTTCAGTTGTATATGTTGCTGACATGTTCTTTGAGACAAGAATCTTCAAATATGAATTTTCCATTTTTGCAGCATATTATAAATGTCCGTCTATAATATGTCTTATCAGACTCCAAAACTGCACAGTTTCCATTATCCATTTAAAAAAAAAAGATATCTACTTATCTGATGAGCACATTCACACTCTCACATTCCCCATACTATTACAGATAAGAGAGAGAAATGTAAGTGTGTTTAGCCATTGTTCAGAGATTAATAGCGCTATGCCAGTGTTAACCTTTTTTTTTTAAATACAGTGTATCTGTGAGGTTTTTCATAATGCAAAGTGGAAAATCTGTTCCTAATATGTTAAAAAAAAATGCTTTTCTTTGTATGGGCACAGGAAGAGCTCTCTGTCTTGTTTTAAATACAGAAAGGCTGGTTTGATCTTGAAATTTTCTGTACCATGTTGTATCAAGATGACCACATAAAAGCCACATTTCATTATTTAGCCTAATATGAAAACTACTGTGTATCATAAGCTTCAAAATTAGGAAAACTTTAACAAATAGTTGTTTATCTGTCTCAGACAGACAGAGCAATACTTGACCGAGGTCATGACAAAGTAGTTTACACAAAATAATGTTATTTTAAATTAAGAGTCGAATTTATCAAAATTGCTAAATTTTTTAAATAAAGGTTTTGCTTTGAGTTATTGAAATGAACAGTTAATGACTTTGTAATGTTACGCATGGTATTTAATGTTAAATGGCTGTATCAGATTGAAAAGAAACAGTATCACCCATCCCAAAAAAGTTACAAATATAAAGTTCATTCCAAAGACTATGCCTTTAAAACTGGAGAGATGTTGATAAGGCAGGAGAGGTCAAATATGGAGTGGAACGCCATGGACAGTCTATTTTCTTTCTTATTCTGTTTGTGTGACTTTCCATCTGTGTTCAGCAGAGCGGTGATGCGGTGCGGCAAACTTCAGAGCGTACTGGTCCTACAGGGCAATGTTATGAAGGGCATCTGAGAACACACACAAACACTGACCATCACAGACAGACACAGGTCACTGGTGCATGTTTACAGCCCAGAACACCTCATTTCTCCTGCAGCCATCATACTGAGAACAGGCAGCAGAGTTAGAGCACCGAAAGCTCCTCAGATTAAACCCGCTTTCTTGAAATCTGTCTTATGCTGCATGTTAGAGACCCTATAAAATCAAACTCTAACTTGCCCTTGTCTATTATCATGTTAGTGTATTACAAAAGGTTGGCAAAATATGCTTTATTCAGTGAAATCAAAATAAGTCCAATGTCTGTTAGCTTTGAGGCCAGTGATATGTACACCTAAAAGTTGAGAACATTTTCCATCTAAAGCCTTTTCTTTTTTTCAGGTAAATTGACCAAAATCATCTTTTGATTCATTATTATTTCTCTTGTATGGCATATTTATAACCACCAGACCTCAAAATCTGGCTTTTAGTTCATGTCTGTTAGCCTTGGGGCTATTAAAATGCTAGTTCACATATATACCGGTACACATTTACAGTCTGTCTTTTCCAGGTAAATGGACCAATGCTTTCTCTTATATGACATATTGAAGACCCATTGAAATCCAAATCTCTCTTTTAGTCCATGTCTGTTAACTTTGAGTCCTCTGATATGTGTGCCTAAAAGTTGACAAAATATATAAAAATGTACAGTCTTTCTCTTCCAAGTCAATGAACCAAAATGATGACATCATGTTACTTTCTTATTATTTATCTAATATGACTTAAGATGAAGTGAAATGAAAATGACTTTTAGCCCATGTCTGCTATTGAGTGCACTTTTGCTAAAGTAAACCTAAAAATTGACAAAATATAAACATATTTTTAATTTACAGACTTTCTCTTCCAGGAATATAGACCAAAATTATGTTTTTCTCTTATTACATCTCTTATAAGACCCAGTGAAATCAAAATCTTGTCAGTCCATGTCTGTTAGCTTTGAGGCTATCAAAATGCTACTCCTAAAGGTTGACAAAATACATACAAATTTACAATCTACAGTCTTTCTCTTCCAGGTTTATGGACCAACATGATGACCTCATCATCCGCTAAGGTGTGTGTGTACAAAAGTTTGTCCAATAAAATGCTTTCTATAATTATGGTGCCTTCACGTGCTATGGTAATTATGGTAAATACCAAAAGCCGACGTGGAAAATGCACATGAACACCCCCTCATGTGGTATTTTCCACTGGGCAACTCGTAGAATATTTTGATGCACGAGTTGCCGAGATGAGATAACCTTTGACCTTTTCAACATGGCGGAGAGCGACGCAAGCGTTGTGAATGGTAAGCATTGTACACAACTAAACGTTTTTTGCTACTGTTAGCGGATTGTTTTTGTAGCCTATACAATGTTGTGTCATTAACAATTGTAATATAATGCGTTAACACTCAGTGTCAGTTTTAAAAATAAAGTTATGTTTGGTGTTACCTACCCAGAGCAGATGTTAATACCAGTTCACAAGTGGAAAATATCATAAAAGCACTTGAACACAACACACTGGTAAATACCAGTTCACAAGTGGAAAATATCATCTTTTCCACAGCACGTGAAGGCAGCATTAGATTGCCTTCTTTCTTCTGGTAAATTTCTGGAAGGTTCTGGTCCAAGCAAGGAACTGCCATTGCGATGAATGGGAATGCTAACGGATGGCTCTTCGGGTATTATAAACCTTTCTACATGAACAGGTACTGGCTAGCAGTAGCAAGTAGCGTGTAGTCACATTTACCATTGTTTGGCGAATTCTGTGGGCGAAATCCAGTTATTTTCATAGGAACCTATAAGATCTGGGATTTCGCATGAGGGTGAAAGATTTCCCTTCGCAACGGGTTCAAGTTTTCACAGATTCTCCTCGTTGGCCAACAGGAAACTGCTTGGTTTGAAAGTGAGTTCTGTGTGAGCTGTGCTTCATAAATTTCTACTCTACTGGACCTTTTTAGCTAATGTAACTGCACATTTAAGCTAACCTATTTTTATGTCCCACCTCAACTACATGAAATAAAATGGCGTTCGTCAGACCATTTCATGGGGTCTTCAAATGTGAGAAACATGGTGTGAACTAAGCCTCGTCCTGGATCTTTTTTCTTTTTATCTTTTCAGATCACTTCCCTCTCCCTCTCTATGGGGAAGTTTCTTTTTGAAACACGCTCTGCGTATGGATTTTATACCCACTCACTTCATCAAAGTGCTGTCTGCTCCCTCTGTATCGAATAATAATCATTCTCCAGTCATGCCTCCATTCAGGGCTCAGTAATCACCTCCTGCTTTCATTTGCTCACTTTGCTTATTTCTCCCTCCCCTTTTTCCTGTGTTCCACGCTTGAAAACGTCCCTGAACTGAAGAAATAAAGGCAGATAAAGTGTGGCGGCATTTGGGGGGCTCGAGGGGCACCAAACTCCTTACCGTCAATGGCACCGGGACGAGGGATTTACATATGAATACATTTGAATAATTTCACATTAACCTTCCGAACGCTCGCGCTTTTGTTGTTTCCGAACACATATTCTAATGGTGACATTACAATTCAAAGCCTTGTAGAACAACCACGGCGAGCGGTAATGTCAAATCCCGTCCTCGCGCGGTTGTCGGGCTTTACCGTACAGATGTCATCGGTGTCATGTGTCGGTCTGATAAAAAGTTTTTCACTTTAGTTCAGAGCAAAGCCGATCTGTATGTGTCTGTTACGTGATTTCTCCTTGGCTCTGACCACAGGAGGGGAAATGTACATCTCTGCATTCGTTTCATCTTTAATTGCAGCGTAAAGCTTTGCTCATTAATCCACAATGAGAGCAGGAGACTTTTCTCGCGCTGCTTGACTGCTTCAGAAATCCCTGCTCTGTGTCTAATTACCACATGCTACACACACACACACACACACACACACACACACACACACACACACACACAACAAAGAACTGGGCCAGCCATAAACACACTCAGTGAGCATGATTCCTCCTCATCAGTTTAGAAAACAGCTCGTTTAACAAATTATTGATATTTTTTTTCTCAGATCAATCAGAAATCGTTGGGTTATCAGTATCATTAGGCCCTGAAATAGCTCATAGCTAGATATGCTAGTGGATCAATTAGTTCCCAGAGCCATCAGAAATCCATATGCGAGTGATGAGGGAGGAAACTGCTGTCTCAGGGCCTGTTTGTGGCTTATGGCAGGTTTAATGAGTTGATTGGTTGTTTCTCGATTTCGGTCTTGTGGTCCACCTCGGCAATGGTATTTGTTGTATTTATAGTTCATCCAGTTCTGTGATCTTTTACTCTCCACTTTTTAAAATCGACATGAAATGGAAATTGCGATAGTTTTTTTCTTCCCTATGTATATCCGAGAAAAATGGCTTATCGGACAAGAAAAGAAAAAAGTAAGGCAGGACTTGATTTTGTCCATGGGGAATCGATCGGATGGATGTGGTTTGCTATTGCTGTGATTTCATGTGAGTGACGGGTTGTCCCAGTCTCACATCAGTAAACATGTCATCAGACAAGAGTTGCCACAAGAGGGAGGACGTTTTTTCAATGAAAGATTATAAGGGAACATGCATTTTGTATTATTATGTGTGGATAAATAGTCTATAATAAATACTGCAATATTCCAAAACAAAACAAGAATTGTTCCTATTGCTAGGGTTCTTGTTTACAATTTTGTTTTGTGAATATTCAATTCATGTATTGTTACAAAACATGAGAAACAATGCCATCTTGCATCACTGACTTCTAATCTATCTGATCAAGACTTGACGTGCCATATTTGAATGCAAGTGCAAATGGGATTAAAAACCTTCTAATGGCTTGAATATAGTGCAAAAGTTGTGCATTATTATATCACAATAGTTGTTTTAACGACGTGCATGCATTGTTGTGCCAATTACTCCTTAGTTAGTTCCTTAGTAGGCCTATGTTACTTTTTTAAGATTTGAAGTACACTAAGTGCATGTTCAATATAATCGAGCATACTTTTTAAAATTCCTTGCGCCAAGCTATCGAGGAATGACCTGATCGTAACTAAGAAACATCGCCAGTAGCTGTTATGTTTAGGTTGAATTTGAAGAAGAGTATCATGAATATCTTTACATTCTCTTATCAGACATCTTTACATTCCCTAAAGCTCAGATGTTACCATTGCCATTCAAAGATAGCATCAGTATGAAAGATATGTTAGTAGTCATAACTAGCATGATTCCCTTTCATTCTTAATGTGAATCGTGTGGTTGATAAGTCCATCTTTACATCTTATCGGTTTCTGAAATGCATTTAGCAGGCACCCAGTGATGTGCATGGATGAGTTTTATAAGCAGCGGATACGTGTGCTGTCCCCTGCCACCCCGTGTTGCAGTACCTGGTCTCGTTGCCATAGTTTCCATCATGCACAATGTGTTTGTGATGTGAAGGACAAAGCAATGATAAGTGCTGTTAGGAGCTCTCGTTTTCTCTCTCGCTGTCCTCCACCCACTCCTCATCTCGGAAATGTCAGTAAAACCTCAGAAAGTGGCCCAGAATTGGACAGACGCTACAGAAGAAAGGTCTTCTTCAAGAGTTATGACTGCAGATCCCCGTGCTGTTTATGTGTGCATGTTCATGTAGGGGACATTTTACAAAATTCTGTAATTATGTCGTTCGAAACCCACATGACTTTCTTCTATAGAGCACAAGACAAGGATTTTTAAAGAACATCATGGACAGTATTAAAGACACAGTTTTCAAATAATGAATGTGAATTGGACTGGTGGGTGCTGTCAAGCTAAAAATGGACAAAAAAGCAGTATAAATGTGGTTGATGCGACTTCTGCAATATATGCAATAAGTCTTCCAAAGCTATTCAATAATTTTGTGAAAAAAATGGGAAAAAAAGAACTCGACTGTTGCTCTTAAAGGGATAGTTCACCTAAAAATTATGTGATCATTTACACACCATCATGTAATTCCAAATCTGGTATTTCTTCTGTGTTGGTTTCGACCCCACTGGCTTGGATTGTATCTTTCTAAAACATTTTCTTTCATGTCTCATAAAAAGTCATACTGGTTTAGAATGACATGAGGGTGAGTAAATGATGACAGAATATACATTTTTAGTTGAACTCTATCTTTAAGGGGCCTGTTTACATGACTTTTTATAAGTTTTGGCCATTAATTTCCACAACAACACCTTGAAAACTTGTTTCAAAGTTTTTGAAAATGATACCGTTATTGTCTCTGTGTATAACTACAAAAATGTGAGCTTGTGAAAATGGTGACGTCATGCGCAAGGATATTACGTGTTCAGTCTATAGACGCATGTGTTTCTTTACAAAGTGACAACTGGCCTGGGAGCAGAATACAGTGATTTTAGTTGTTTTCGCAGATCCATGTGAACCGGGAAAGTTTTGACAACGTTGTCGTCTGTATGCAAAAAACGCAAAGGAAAAACTTTTATTTTTTCAATTGTTAGTACATCATTTTCATGTAAGCATACGTAAATCAAACATTGCGCTTGGCAACAAGTGTTGTTATTGTTGACCACAAGTAATATAAATCTTTAAAAAAAATTGTAATTGAAATAAAGCTGGAATAAAAAAAAAATGTTGAAAAACTTTTTAAAAAGACTGGGCAGAGCTAGCTGAAATAATTGTATTTTGAAATACTACAATTATTAAAATAAAACTGAAATAAAATAAAACTAAAGCTATATAGAAATATAAAAAAATATATATTTTAAAAATAATATTTGTTATATAAACTAAAAATCACTACTAACATTTAAACCATTAAGTAAAATGAAACCTAAAAATAATTAAGAAGAAAAAAAACTAAGTATAATATTAATAAATACTCTAATAGTATATACAGTACGTCACTAAAATAAAATAACGTCACTAGGCCTAGGGCATCATGGCTTAGTTGTATGAAGCACTTTTATGATTGTCAGCTGGGGGTTGCAAGACCATTTACATGACACCGTCATTGCGTTAAATAAAAATGGAAAACCTTTTCTGTTCTGGCCATTCATTTAAACAACAATGGCTTTTTGGGGGCCTGAAAATGCAAACTTTTGAAAATGGCTTCAAAGTGCATGTTTTGGAAAACGACAGCGTTATCGTCTCTGTGTAAACTACAAAAAAAGGGTTTGTGAAAACAATGACATCATGCGCAAGTATATTATGTGTTCAGTCAATAGATGCGTAGTGGCGTCGCCAACTACTGGCCTGATAGCAGAATACAGTCATTTTTGTCGTTTTTGCAGATCCGTGTGAACAGGGATCGTTTTGACAATGTTGTCGTCTGTATGCGAAAAACGCAAAGGAAAAACCTTTCTGTTTTTAGTACATTGTTGTCGTGTAAACGTACCCTATAATAACTTTTCTATAATCAAAATAAACTCAAAATTACATTTCTTCAAGTTATTTGGGGGGGGGGGGGACACAGGAAACCGAACCACACATATTATGAGACCAAGAATAACTGAATATGAGCACTATATACCGAGAGAAGCACAGTTAACAAGACCAAGGTGAGACACATGCAGGCAAATCAGAAACCATGGCAACAAGTCCAACCGAAGCAAAACACAAACACAGATCAGACGTGGCGATACATGTATAATGCTTTTTTAAAATAATCTTAGAACTTGTCGACAGCCCACATTCACTTTTATTAAAGAGGGACCACAACCTTTGTTTTATTGTGATTGTCAGAAGATGTCGTATGGGTTTGGAGAGTGACATTTTAATTTCAGGGTGAACTGTCCCTTTAATAAAGAAGAGCCACAGTACCTAAAAGCAGATTTTGTGGACTTTCAGACTGTAAAGCTGTAGAGAGAGGACATAAAGAAGTGTGTGGCGTCATAGCGCGTGTCAGAGAGAAGCTGACTCAGATTGCTGGCTCTGTGGCGGTTCACAGTGGGGTGTGTGAGCTGAATGATGTCCTAGTCAGCACCCCGAGGTCATTAGATCAGACTCTCTCTCTCTCTCTCTCTCTCTCTCTCTCTCTCTCTCTCTCTCTCTCTCTCTCTCTCTCTCTCTCTCTCTCTCTCTCTCTCTCTCTCTCTCTCTCTCTCTCTCTCTCTCTCTCTCTCTCTCTCTCTCTCACTCACACACACACACACACACACACAACACACACTTTTTTCTTCTAGTACAATCTGATACTGTAGAATTCATCCAAAGTTTTTCTAGGTCACTTCCTGCAGTGCTGGCACACCTGCTTTATCAGTCTGGTTATACACACAGACACATATAATCTTTTTTTTAATGTTTACTATCTACAATATGCCCAGATCCACGTGTCATCCAAGACCTGTCTATTTGACAGGTCACAGATCTCATCCAGCATCACTCTCCATCAGCTTTTCTCTCCTAACTTGTTTCCTCCAAATAACCTTATTCTAGGCCGCCCTGTTTCCAAATAGTTTGCCCCTGTCCTGTGAAAGTGCTGTGTCTGTGTGTTGGGAGTGAAGGGGTGTAATGAGTATGCTCCTCGAAACATTGATTCAGCCTGATTGTCTGCCTCAGGCTCATCCAGGGCCTATCATGGAGGGACAATTGTTTTTCATTACCACGAGTCCGCGAGGAGCAGGGGTCAGTAACCTGGACTGACCTTAGAGTGTCGCCAGTGGGATGTACTATTACAGCGCTGCATGGGGGGGTAGAAGGATGTGCCAATCTCGGGATGCTGAGAAGGAGGTAAAGGGGATTTCAGACATTTAATACCTTGCATATTTATACTGATCCCATCAGGCTTGTAAACAGCAAGATTTCCTCGTTTTCATCAGAAAATCATTATAGTTGTAGATTTGCTGGTCAGTAGCATTGCTGTGCAGCTCAACTAGCTGGACCAGCACTAACAAGCATAAACCAGCTTGGAAATGCATTTCAGCAGGTTTAACAAGCACATAAAACCTCAATATTAATGGCAAATCCAAACTTAAATGCAAATGGGCCTAAAAAATCCATTCTTCCTGTTGAAACCCCTTCTTAATGAGAGGAAGGAGACTTCAATCCTGTCAATACTATTGAAGTACTGTATAAGCAGACAGTATGGATTAGTGTTTTATATCATTGTGAAAACGATGCAAAGTTGCATGTTGGATAAATACATCCACATTCTGTGACTTCTTGCCTGATACTGAAAGCTTCCCTCGCAGAATAAATAGATTAAAGTCACAATTAGAATAGTTGCATTTACAAGAAAGAAAAAAATCCCCATTGGGAGAAACTATCTATTACCTTTTATCTTTTTTGTCTTGCAATTGGCCATTTTTCTCAGGGAGCTTGATTGACAGGTGATCTGACCAATCATACTTTGCCATCTGCCATTTTGTCCGACAAAGCAGTCAGGAGAGTTAGTAGATTAACATGGGAGGATTTGAACTTGAGAAGCGGAGTGTATTGACACCTTTCCTCGGTTAAAACAACATTCCTTCTTATGTTCATTCATGTTTATTTGATGCTATAAATGAACTAGAAGGAAGAGATGATCGGTTCATGAGCAGCTTTAACTGTTGCTCTACATCGATCTGTCAGACACATTAAAGAGCCACAAAACGGTTATTGTTAACATTTCTTTTAAAAAATTACCAAATTTGAAAGGTGAGACTTTGTTTAATATGTTTAATATCAAAAGTAACCGAAAAGTTACCTGGTCTGTCCTGTACTGTCAGCGAGTTGTCAGTCTCCTCTCTGCTCCGCGATGTATTTTTCACTGCGTGAGAACATGGTGTGGCGTGAGAGAGGCGTATAGCTTGTCGGACATAGCGACAGTAACTAAGGGGGGCGGGTCTTTGCGAATGGTCAATTGCAACTGTATTTGAAGCATTATTTCACAATTGCAACTTTATTAAATTATAAATAAAAATAATCTCAAAATGAAACTATTTCGCATTTGTGATTTTATTTCTAGCAATTGCGACTTTATATCTTGCAATTACTAAAAACAAAATCACAATTGTATAGATACAATGTCACATTTTGTAAAATATATAGTCACATTGCGTAACAAAATCACAAAAATCACAAATTGTCACATTTTGAGATATGAAGTCACATTATGATAGGCTATACAAAGTTGCAATTGTGAGAAATAATGTCTCAATTATGGGAAACATGTGCATAGTAATTGCAACTATATATCTCATGATGTGACCATATCTCAGTTACTGTGCAACTGTTTACCATAATTGAGACATTATTTCACACAATTTCTACTATATTGTAACTGTATATCATAATCTGACTTATCTCAAAATGTGACTTTGTATTTTGCAATTGTGATTTTGTTTCTTGCAATTGCAACATTATATGGCCATTTAGCTATATATCTGTTTTTCTCATATTTATACCATATAGCGTGATTTGATATCTAAAAATGTGACTTTCACGCAATTATGATTTTGTTTCTAGTGATTGTGACTTTATATTGCGCAATCTCACTATATTTGCAAATGCAACTTTATTTCTTGTAATTAACTTTATATTTCTCAATTGCAGTTTTATCTCACAATGTTTTAGTGTAGAGAATTCTTGTGTAGAGAATCCTCAGAGGCTGGGTTAACACACACACAAAAAATTTCCCTCTTTCATTTTGAAGCTGTTGCTGCTATTAAAGTGCTCTTGTTTGCCTGGTTTATTCGTGGCTTTATTCACTCCTGCAGTTGTGTAGGTCAGTCAAAACCACACTGGAGATGATCTACTGTAGTCATTCTCCTCTTCGTGTCTCTGCTTTTATCTGATCAATAAACCTCTCTCTCTCTCTCTCTCTCTCTCTCTCTCTCTCTCTCTCTCTCTCTCTCTCTCTCTCTCTCTCGTTTTCTTTTGTTAAGAGACCTCGTGTTTCCAATATTCTCTCTCTTTCTCTCTGCTCTATTGGTTTATTAACTGTTCTTTCCAGATGAGGTAAGTGTTATTCAGTGCAGTGAGTGTGTTGTGAGAGAAGCTCATGTGTTTTTCTGTATTCTGGTCGGGTTGATTGATCTGAAGGATGCTGGGTAATTCTGCACTGCACTTTTCCTCATGTTTCACCATTCACTCTGGAGAAGAACAAATATGAGTATCCTTGAACCGGTTCGGCAAGAAGAATATTGGTGAATTCAGACGCAATAGTTTTATGTTTACCATTATATGGAAATTTCTATGAATACTGCATTTCATTTAGACAGACAATCCAGATATTTTTATGCTAGAAATAAGAAAAGGTTCTCTGCTTAAGAACTGTCTCCTGAAAAAATCCAGCTAAAACCAGCGTTTTAAGGATGTTATAGGATGCTCTATTGTCTTCTATTAGATTAGAAGTCTAGATAGTTGGGGTTGACAGACATCTTAGTCATCATGGTTGGACTGGAATAACATCATGGTTAAACATGTTCAAAATTGCTGCTTGTGCTGGTTAAACATCCTCATAACCCTTATGTGCTGTTATTTTAAGGTGAAGCGTTCCTGTTACAGGGTCAAATTGATCTTACACAACAAATCACAGCTCAAGAGACATCATTTGCACATTTTTCTCTCAGAAATTGATCTTCTTTCAATACCCAACCTATTTCACAGCTTTGATATCCAGGGTTCCCACGGACATGAAAATTGTGTTTTCTAGGTCTTGAAAAGTTATAGAAATTAATAATCATAAAAAAATATAATGGAAACATTAAATGGAATCATTAAAATGAATTGGTCAAAAAGAATCCTGATCCTATATTAATATACATATTACTATTAACATATACGGAGTCAAAAGGATCCTCAACAAAACACGGAAGACGGTTTAACTGGTATGACTTGATTTTTCCAGGAGAGCAATCTTTGTTTCGCGCGGGATGAAGGGGTGTTTAGAGAAACAGCAAAAGTCATGACCCACTTGGTTCCTGCAGGCAAACATCTCCGAATCTTTATGTTCCACCTTTGACCTTTCATCACACACAACCAGAGCAATGACCTCTGTCAGGTAAACCTTTCTCTAAACCCCAGGGTAAGAAAACAATTGTATGTTATTGGTATGTTTACTCAGAGCTTTCTCGCATGTTAGTGTGTGTACAAGGTCCAAAGTTACTGTAGCTTTACAACACCAGCCAGTGGCGGGAGAATTACGATAATTTACCAAACACAAATATTCATTACAGATCTTTCATCATTAAACAATTTGTATAATTGAATTATATTCGTTTTCTGTACAAACCGTGCAGGCTACTCCTTGCAAGTGTCACGCATTAGAATGCCACAAATAATACTTTTGATTTTTTTTCAGGGTGAGACTATCATTCAAATCGATTTAAAGCATGTATTATGTTGAAATTCCTAATAAAGTTACCAGCGAACTTGTGAGTAACTCTTTTATTTACGCACCAAAACAGATTTTACTTGCATTTGGCTCTTGCCGTGTTAATTTTGAACCCTGTGTGTATACTATTTATATTCTATAATAGGACCACATCTAATTCCCTCAGCATATCTACATGCATATAACTACATATAAATCTCAGCCACTCTAAAGTTGGGAATTACAGGAAGCAGTGGTTAGGGGAATGGATGTCACGGCTCCACGATAAGGCTGCTAGTTTGAATAGCGCAAATGGGATTTGGTGCATACTCTATATTCAGCATTTATCTCATTGGATTGTCCTTGCTTCAGTGGCCTGCTGTTCACACTATTAGGAATTAGTGTGAAACCCCACAACTGGACTTATCTGACGTCCTCACAGAACCCACAGCTAGATGCATCAGTTCCGGGATTTATCCTCTTTCGTTTTCTCTTTTTCTATCCTTCACTATCTCGCTATCCCTGCTTTTTCTTTCTGACTCTCTATTCAGGCCCTTTCTCTCTCTCTCTCTTTCCCCTCCCAGTGTTAATCCATGACCACAGTGCAGTCGAGGCCCAATCCTTTATGTCATGTTGAGTCTCATTGTGAGGTTCTTACCGGGACTCCTCAACTTTTAATAACAGTAGCTTAATATCTCGCAAAGATTGCTTTGGTTGGTGTTGCAGTTTCCACAGAACCCCATTTATTCTCAGCTCTGCTCTTTTTCATGTTCTTTCTCTCATTTACATGTAAACAGAAGCGCCATGCCCACTCAGAGTGTCCTCAGATTTTTGAGGCAAATGGATATTGAATGCAACTTCCAGAAAAAAATATATTTTATTTTAAAGGGGTGGTTGATTATGATTTCACTTTTTTAAATTTAGTTAGTGTTTAATGTTGCTGTTTGAGCATAAACAAAATCTGCAAAGTTACGGAGCTCAAAGTTAAAAGCGAAGGAAGATATTTGCTTTTAAAGAAATTACTTTTTAATGACTACAACAAACGGCTGGTAGGGACTACACGACATTCCTCCCGGGTTAGTCATTCTACATGTTGTCACTTCTTCTTGAGTTTCTCCATCATTAGGCTTGCTTGTTTGAGATGCGCCTTGCCTCGCATGAAATGTATGCGAGAGTAGGCGGCTGCAGTGAGGGGAGGAGTGAAAAAAGTGCATGCAAGACGGACAGATCTCTCTTCTCGCAGTGGATCAGACACCTACGAGATCAAAGGCGGATATCGCGGGATTGACGCTCCTGCACGGTGTTGCTAATGAACTGGATGTAGTTTAAGTTCTGTTGCTTTCATATGAAAATAAATATAATGAACAGGACACTCAAAGTTCTTGTCATTCAATTACATACCAAAGACATATTTATCAATTTACTATTACAATTTATTACAATTTACTTTTTTATAACTGTTTTATAAATATTTTTTAATGACAACAATCAAATAATCCATATAGAGATCACACTGTCAGAGAGTTCGGGAATACTCACACAATTTATACACATAAAAACACGAAATCAGAGTTTTAAATTCAAACATTTTAAAAGAGAACATACATCACGGTTGTTTAAACCAATGAGCATTAGTCGTTTCCCATCGTGCTCTTGATCAGTGCAGTCGGTGGAGAGCAACTGCGCTCGACTGCAGAATCCGACATGTGCGCCTTGCGATCGCGAGAGTGTTTTGACATACTTGAGCATGACGTCAGAGTCAGGCAGACCGCACTCGGACGTACAGATTTCTAACCGGCATGCATCTCGCGGTGATCACCGGTGGTCGGTTCTGCGATTTTGCTCATCTCAAACAAGCCTATTGTCTGACTCCAGTTTAACATAAAAGGCTGAACATTTTTTAAATTTCCAGTGTGTGTCTGTGTGAGGTAAAAGGACACAAACTGTTGAAGCTCCGCCCTCTGTGCCAGGAGCAGCAGCTCATTTGCATTTAAAGGGACAGACACAGGGTTTTTGCTCACCCTGAAAAAGTGACAATTTTAACATGCTATATAAAACTATCTGTGGGGTATTTTGAGCTAAAACTTCACATACACACTCTGGGGACATCTGTCACGGTGAGGTGTCGGTTGAAGAAGACAATGAGGCCAATGACTCCAACACATACAGTACATTTTACTAATCACTTAGATAGGCAAATACAGGCAGAAGGGTTACAAACACCAAACTCGACGAAACTATGACTCTGACAGTAGCTATGTTTCCATCCACACGTTTTTATCTGAATGAAGTGATATTGAATGAAAAATGCCTTATGGAAACAGTAAAATTCAATTGAATTTCATGAATATCGATTCAAATGAAATACGTTCGGTCTCATCGGATTTTATCTTGATCGATATACGGCTTATGCGATAAACGCTGATGGAAACATTATTTGCCGAATAAATAATTAATTGCATTTTGTCTAGCAAAACTTTGTTCGCAAATGTTGGCTTAAATGTTGTACGATTCAGTGCGAAAATGAATGGAAACACCTTAAAATGTCTCAAATCAATTCGATATACCAATTTGATCGCAAAACAGCATGTGACGTCATTACGCACAGGTTTTTATTCGCTTTAAAGCCGTTGGATGGAAACACACTTTCACCATCTTTATTCGCATGATTTTTTTTTTACCGAACTTCACATAATTCGATTGACAAGTGCGGAAACTTAGCTTATGACTAACCATAGACGAGAACGGACAAAGACAAACTGAACTGAGGGAACTAAATACAGATGCTGATGAACACTATTTACAGAAACACAGGTGGAACAGATAATTAACTAGACACATGTGAATTAACTGAACTGATAACGATGGAAAGACAAGTCCAATGAAGAAACAAACTAAACAGAACCACAACACTGACAACATCAGAGATTTATTTTACATCTTGTGAAAAGAGCATTATACCACCCCTTTAATACAAATAAGTTGCAAGTGAGAAACACATTCACATGTATGCATTCGGTCAGTCCTTTCAAGTTGGATAAGTTGGAAAGAAACCCTTGCTTACGGTCCTTCTTTCTTACTTTCTTCTCTTTTTCCATGCTGAATTGTCTCTGTTCAGAAGAAAAAAAACTCATTAGATTCAGACAGGTGGCTTCATCATGACGCCGAGTGTTTTCATAATGTCACGGAGTTGGCGCGTAATGAGACAGACTCATCAGAAATCGCCTAGAAGATAATTTCACAAATGCTATAAAGCCTGTCTCATATAAATTAGCTGTCTCTCATTTTATTTAGACTTGTATTCTAGTGTGCATCACTGACACTCAGGATGCACACAAAGGAAATTGTCTTGTAGGCCGGCTGTGATAAGGGACAACAGCTCGGTGGAAGTGTGTCTGTATCGAGTTAAGGCTTCAGGAGTGTTGTGTGTACTTATCAGCTATCCAGTTCTGTCAGGTTTCAGTTAAACTGTAGTGTAGTGGAGTGTAGAGTTTAATTTTTAATGCCGAACAGACTTTCCCTACTGAAGAGAAGCGCATACTGTTGTGTTTTAGACGGACATGGGATGCTGTTTAAGTCAGAGGATCTTTAATGTATACTGTATAGTATAGTTTATTATATATGTATTAATATTATAGATATGATTGTGGCAAATACATTTTAAGTAGGCCTACTTTGAGTTACCATGGTCATATTTGACAAAGGATAACTTAATGTAAACAAATTATGACTGAATGTTCCATTGTTTGTTGTTTGTTGTCAATAAAAGTTAAAGTTAAGTGAGTACATATCAAATGATCTGTAAGTTAACAAACAAAGGAGTAGTGACACATGGTAAAAACATTGTTACTCACCCTTGTGTGTTGTGACATTACTCCTGGATCCAATATAAGTTGGCACTGCATCATCTTTTATTGTCAGTCTAAATGGTGTCTTGTTTAAAAATGAATCTGCAGTAAAATGACGCGATCTGGAGCCTCATTAAAATTCAAGTTCATCCACGCTTTCTTAATGTTAGGATCATAAGGAAGGCCTGTTTTTCTCCATCAACTATCACTGTAAAACTCTTTTAATCCTCAAAGGCATCTCTATCGTTTTGTTGCTGGAGTGTTAGTGTTTATCCTGCGTCTTGTATTTACTACTACAGTACATTACATGCGGTGGGCAGGGCTTATAAATGATGTAGAAGTAGGTATTGATTTCTGAAACTTACAGAATATTTTGTATAGCACAATGACCTCTAATTTGTCAAAAGATCAAGGCAAATTAGATTTCTCAATTCATGAATGTAAGGGTGATTTCCCTACAGTGGTTCAGGCTGCAGGATTGCCGAATGACTAAAGAAACGTTATTAGCAAGATGGTAGAAAACTGTACATTTCTCGTCTTCTAAAATGCAACTGCTCCGTCGCCCTGAAAAAGGTTTAAAAATCTTGGCCTAATCTGGCTGGCACGAGCAGCTTTTTTTTATGAGAGGTTTGTTCATCTATGAATGTTGGTATGTCTATGGCACAGTCTATGGCAGTGATTCCCAACCAGGGCCGGTTTCACAAAGATAGACTTTGACTATGGCTTAGATATAGTAGATAGTCAGACTTCAGATAGACATCTAAATCAGACCGTTGCACAAAGCACTTAAGACTTTGACTATCTTAAGTAGGACTACACTGCAATGCATGTTGGGTAAAATAAGACACTTTTTGAAAACAAAGAACATAGCGGATCGAGTAAGCGCATTCAACCGCTCAGTGCAGTTACAAGGGCATTTTACTTGAGAAATTTAGCGGAGAATGTAGTAACAAGAAGAAATGTTTAATTTGGAAAAAGGTTGCTACGACAGTTAACAGCGTTAATCCGACCGTTTAAGTCCTCATTATTATAAAACCCTTTCCCCTCTCATAGCTCTCTCCATAACGTCATCAGCAAACCACAAAATATGAGCCATTTTCCCTTTTCTTTTGGCTGTTTTGATTGTTACTGCTGGTTGCCAAGGTAACATAGAGACCTAAGTTAGCCTGGGGGTAAGGTGTCTAATTTTTTTTGGTCTTTATTTTTGAGAAACAATCTAACTTGCATTAGACTAGTCTATGAGCAAATTTTAGATTTGTCTAACACTATAGACAGGTCTAAAATAGTTTTGTGAAACCGGCTCCTGGGCTACACATGCATGTAGGAATCTTTCTGTCCGGCACTGTCGTTCCATCTTTGTCCCACAGTGGCATGAAGAAAAGTTTCACATGTAAGCCATAATTCTGTCAGAAGTGTTTTGGCCTTTCGTGCGTGAGCAGTTGTACTTTCCCCCCGTCTCTTTGGCCTACTTAGATGCGGTGTAAGTAGCACAGTGCTCTCTCTGCCGCTCTCAGTAGAGCAGGGTTGAATAATTGACTGAGTGCGGGCTGGTTGGTAAAATCCTTGTGGACATCTTGCCTGTCTGCTCTTTGTAATGACACTCATTATTCCCGCTCTCAGGGACAGGGCTTGCCACGATGTGAGAGAGGGGAGAGAAAGGGAGAGCCTATATGGAGGAAATAAAAACACAGAGACTATCTGCTCAGATTCTCCAACAGAAGTCTCAGTTCATGACACGTCTCCTACGCAGGGACTCAAGTTCGGACTTGTCTGACAAAGATCCCTATTATAGTCGGCTATGTACTGGTGTGTGTGTGTGTGTGAGAGAGAGAGTGAGAGACCGAGATAGAGAGACAGAGCAGTGTGGGTGACAGTAAGCCTCACATGGGTTGCAGACTTTCATATGCAGTGTGATATGCAATACTATTTTAGATGCAGTGTGATATGCTTGAATGTCGGCCAGCAGCAATGACTGAGGATTTTATATTCTCCCTTTCATGTTTTTTTTTTTTTTTTTTTTTTTTTTTAGCAATGATTTAGAAATGACTTGATGACTCAGTAATGACTTGGCATACACAGCTTGATTTTGGACCCTATAGATACGGCTCAGGTGTTTTCGTACAAGTCTTATCGCTTAGAAAAGTAATACACCTTTCCTCATCAAGCCGATAAATTTTACGATAATTATTATAATTTTCTGTAAAAATGCATTGGAACAATATCTAATCTCATTTATTTAAAATGAGTATTATAAAACGAATTAATAGTATAATATGTAATTTAACTGTACTATAAAAGTGAATGTAAGAATGTAAGTGAATGTTTATAAAATAATACAAACAAAATATTTTCCTAAATATAATATAGTCCATCCATCCATCCATCCATCCATCTTCTTCCGCTTATCCGGGGCCGGGTCGCGGGGGCAGCAGTCTAAGCAGAGATGCCCAGACTTCCCTCTCCCTAGCCACTTCCTCCAGCTCTTCCGGGGGGACTCCGAGGCGTTCCCAGGCCAGCCGGGAGACATAGTCTCTCCAGCGTGTCCTAGGTCTTCCCCGGGGTCTCCTCCCGGTGGGACGCGCCCGGAACACCTTCCCGGGAAGGCGTCCAGGAGGCATCCGGAACAGATGCCCGAGCCACCTCAGCTGACCCCTCTCGATGTGGAGAAGCAGCGGCTCTACTCTGAGCTCCTCCCGAGTGACCGAGCTCCTCACCCTATCTCGAAGGGATCGCCCAGCCACCCTGCGGAGAAAGCTCATTTCGGCCGCCTGTATCCGGGATCTTGTTTTTTCGGTCATGACCCAAAGCTCATGACCATAGGTGAGAGTAGGAACGTAGATTGACCGGTAAATCGAGAGCTTCGCCTTGCGGCTCAGCTCTTTCTTCACCACGACAGACCGGTACATCGACCGCATTACTGCAGAAGCTGCACCGATCCGTCTGTCAATCTCCCGTTCCATCCTTCCCTCACTCGTGAACAAAATCCCAAGATACTTAAACTCCTCCACTTGAGGCAGGAACTCTCCACCAACCTGAAGTAGGCAAGCCACCTTTTTCCGACTGAGGACCATGGCCTCGGATTTGGAGGTGCTGATTCTCATCCCAGCCGCTTCACACTCGGCTGCAAACCGTCCTAGTGCATGCTGAAGGTCCTGGTCTGAAGGGGCCAACACGACAACATCATCTGCAAAGAGCAGAGACGAAATCGTGTTGTTCCCAAACCCGACACCCTCCGGCCCCTGGCTGCGCCTAGAAATTCAGAACCGGCGACAAAGGGCAGCCCTGCCGGAGTCCAACATGCACCGGGAAGAAGTCTGACTTACTGCCGGCAATGCGAACCAAGCTCCTGCTTCGGTCGTACAGGGACCGGACAGCCCTTAGCAAAGGACCCCGGACCCCATACTCCCGGAGCACCCTCCACAGGCCGCCACGAGGGACACAGTCGAATGCCTTCTCCAAATCCACAAAGCACATGTGGATTGATTGGGCAAACTCCCATGAACCCTCCAGCACCCTGTAGAGGGTATAAAGCTGGTCCAGTGTTCCACGGCCCGGACGAAAACCGCATTGTTCCTCCTGAATCCGAGGTTCTACTATCGGCCGTATTCTCCTCTCCAGTACCCTGGCATAGACTTTCCCAGGGAGGCTGAGAAGTGTGATCCCCCTGTAGTTAGAACACACCCTCCGGTCCCCCTTCTTAAAAAGAGGGACCACCACCCCGGTCTGCCATCCCAGAGGCACTGTCCCCGACCGCCACGCGATGCTGCAGAGACGTGTCAACCAAGACAGCCCCACAACATCCAGAGACTTGAGGTACTCGGGGCGGATCTCATCCCCCCCCCGGCGCCTTGCCACCGAGGAGTTTCTTGACTACCTCGGTGACTTCAGCTTGGGTGATGGACGAGTCCACCCCTGAGCCCTCAGCCTCTGCTTCCTCAATGGAAGACGTGACGGCGGGATTGAGGAGATCCTCGAAGTATTCCTTCCACCGTCCGACGACATCCCCAGTTGAGGTCAACAGCTGCCCACCTCCACTGTAAACAGCGGTGGTAGGGCACTGCTTTCCTCTCCTGAGGCGCCGGACGGTTTGCCAGAATCTCTTCGAGGCCAGCCGATAGTCCTTTTCCATGGCCTCACCGAACTCCTCCCAGGCCCGAGTTTTTGCCTCCACAACCACCCGGGCTGCAGTTCGCTTGGCCTGCCGGTACCCCTCAGCTGCCTCAGGAGTCCCACAAGCCAACCAGGCCCGATAGGACTCCTTCTTCAGCTTGACGGCATCCTTTACTTCCGGTGTCCACCACCGGGTTCGGGGATTGCCGCCTCGACAGGCACCGGAGACCTTACGGCCACAGCTCCGAGCGGCTGCTTCGACAATGGAGGTGGAGAACATGGTCCACTCGGACTCAATATCTCCAGCCTCCCTCGGGATCCGGTCGAAGCTCCGCCGGAGGTGGGAGTTGAAGATCTCTCTGACAGGAGACTCGGCCAAACGTTCCCAGCAGACCCTTACAGTACGCTTGGGTCTGCCGAGTCTGTCCAGCTTCCTCTTCCGCCATCGGATCCAACTCACCACCAGGTGGTGATCAGTTGACAGCTTTACCCGAGTGTCCAAAACATACGGCCGCAGATAATATAATATAGTGAAATATAATATATTTGTGACCCTGGACCATAAAACCAGTCACATGGGTCAATTTTATGAAATTTTGATTTATACATCACATGAAAGCTGAATAAATAAGCTTTCCATTGTTGTATGTTTTGTGAGGATAGGACCATATTTGGCCAAGATACAGCTATTTGAAAATCTGGAATCTGAGGGTGCAATTTTTTTTGAAACATTGCCTTTAAAGTTGTCCATTTATGTTTGTGATTGTGCTGCATTCACTCACAAAAATAAATGTTTTATATATTTACGGTAGAAAATTTACAAAATATCTTCATGTAACATGATCTTTACTTAATATCCTAATGATTTTTGGCATAAAATAAAATAAATGTAAGATCATTTTGACCCATACTGTCACATGCTTTCAGGAAGACAGAAGAATCAAGTTCCAACACAACATTTAATGATAAATATCCATAAGGCATGCAAACAGGCAGAGTAACACACACATAGATCAGGCACGGTGATCAGACAGAGAATGAATGTGAGGGACCAACTTATATAGCCAACACAAATTAGGATGATTAATAGAACACAGCTGACACATATGAACTAATAATGAGTAGCGGGAAAACTGAACAAAGGAACACATGATGAACATGAAAAACTAAAAGTCCATGATAATGACTGCTGAACATAATGTGACATATCGCCCCCCTCCAGCAAGGTGCGACCTCGCACCATGGCAGAACAACAGAGGGAGGGCCGGAGGGCCGGAGGGGGCTTTGGAGAAGGACGAGGTGAAGGTATGGTGAGAGGCAGACAACACAAAAGGATGGTGATGGCAGAACGACGATCCTCTGACGTTGATGATGGTGGTTGCCCGATGGCACAGACCCAGAGCTCCCCAGTGCCGACAGGCCATGGCGGAGTCGAAGGAGGGAGGAGCCAAGATGGTGTATTGGTGGCTGATGGCATCTGGGGAACGACCGATGTCGATGAGACCAATGGATCCCTAGGCGTACGCGACGCAATGGCGATGAGCGATGGAGGCGGAGCCAGAACACCCGAGGACTGGGGCGATGACGGTGTGACCAAGGACAGAGGTGTACCCGACTGGAGGGAGGAACCCGCTGCAGCCGAAAGGGTGGAGGGTCGATGTGTAGCAGACGGCCCGAAAGTCTGTGGCAAAGGCAGTGTGACGAAAGACCAAGGGGGGGCCCGGAAGAGCCACTAGGCTGAGGGTCTCTGGTGGAGCCGAAGGTGGGAGTAGCCAGGGCGGAACCGACAGGTCGACAGGCCGAGATGGAGGGAAGAAGTCGAAAGGTGAGAGGCGGAAATGCAGGATCATCTGGGACAGGCGCTGCTATGATTGCATGACCTGCGGCTCGACGTCCTGGCAGAGCATCCCCAGACACGGCGCAGGACTGCAGACATCTAGTAGCGATGGGGCTGGAGGACTGGCTGAACATTGTGGTGACGGAGAGAGGAGACTTGCTAAAGCCACAGTCACAATGACACAGTCTATGCAGGTTAATGAAAATAAAAGCTCTCATTCCAAAAACAGTGGTTCTTCCGAACAAACTAGGAGAATTTTGTCCAAACAATTCTCATGGTCCACAAAGGATTCAGGTACTGGGTGGGATAGGGTGGGAACTGACAAGTCTCCATAAAAATCCATCTGCCAGTCCTCAAGTTCCGTTCCCTCGATCCCTGGTGTCGTGGGCTCACACTCCTGGTCAGACTCACACTGAGACTCCACTGCCGGGGCGATGGCAAGCTTTGGCCTCTTGTCCTCGGGCTCTGGCTCATTCGTCGCGGCAGGTGGTGTTGCTCGATCTTCGGGGGGTTCTCGTGACTTCTCCATGGTCATTTGGGTCAAAGTTTGCTCTGGGTCTGGCTGGGTTCCGAATCGGGACGTGGCGCTCTCCAAACACCGAATGACGGTCTCCTTCCAGTCCAGCCCTGAGGTGTCTGGGAGGCCGATATGCTGGTGGAACGTTGCCCTGATCCGGAATAGGGTCTTTAGGGTCTCGTCGTCCAAGCAGCTGGAGACGGCCAAACAAAGAATATCCTTGATGAAATAAAAAAAGGTATGGATCTCCTGAGCCAGGACGACAAACTTAGCCCCTTCATCCGTTTTGGGCGGTCCGATCATGAGTCATGTGTGGTTTCAAGAAGACAGAAGAATCAAATTCCAACACAACATTTAATGATAAATATCCACAAGGCATGCAAACAGGCAGAGTAACACACACGGTGATCAGACAGAGAATGAATGTGAGGGACCAACTAGAATGATTAATAGAACACAGCTGACACATATGCAGGGGCGCCGCCAGGAATTTTGGGCCCCGTGACAAAAAAATCGAATTGGGCCCCCTCTGCGCAGCTGTTGTCACCAAATCTCTAGGACCTAACTGTCCCATCAAAAGCTTTACATAACTCTAATCAAAGCCTTGCAACTGTCTTGCTTCTTGTAGTTCAATACTAGTACTAGCACAATATTTACTGCTGGTGATTTGTAAATACAAGTCTGCATACATTATGCAGTTCACTATTTGATGCCAGATTAAAAGCCACCATAAAAATGTCCTTAAAGCAACAGTATGTAAACATTTTTACCTTAAAATAATGTTTCCAAAATAGTTTCAGTGGTTCATCAAGTTGTAACAGGGTGAAAGGCACTTATGCCTCCGCTTTGCGTCTCTATATTTGTTATTACCACAGATCAGATATTATTTGCCAGATCGGGTCGTGTTTCTGTAGTTCGAATAAGACATAAGAAACTACAAATTTGACTTGCTTTACGGCAAGCGTTACAATAGTCATTATTTAGTTTTTCGTCGTTTCTGATGTCGCAATACATCATACTTTCATAAAATTATGCAACATACTCTACCTTGTTTGTGGACATCGTTCATTCCAAAGCTTCTCAAATAAATTGCCCCTCCATGATGGGAATAATATAGTCTGTATTATAGATGTCATTTAACGGCCAAAATACAATCTAAATGAACGCATCAAACTGGATTATTTTAATATTGTCTGTAATTTATATGCAGGTTGAGGTAAACTAGTCATTGTTTCTAACTGCATCCAGTACAGACAGGAGTTTTGTTTTTATGTCATAATGGTCACATTATGAGAAAATTATTTGTGTTTGATTTCTGTCATTAATAAATATTTATGGTAATATTTTTTTTACCTTTTTGTTATGGTAAAAAAAGAGCAATAGATTAGAGACAGAGAACCACACATAGTCTCCCTGTAATGATGCTAAGTCATTACCACAGTGTTGCTCACCTTCTTTACTGGGACAGGGTCTGCAGTTATGGGGAGACTGGGGTGCTGGTGACTCCTCTGTTGTTAAGTCTGCTAAAAGGGGCATGGACAATGATTTAATGTGAATATCTTGCTAAAAGTTTCCCTGCACTGATTAAATGTTGATAAAATATAGGCTTACTAGCTAACACTAGCCTGCAGCTAGCTAGCTTATTTCACTATGGACAACAGGTTAATAATACCACTCACAGACTAACGGCTACCCACCTTTCTTGGTGAAAAACTGGGATACAGAAATACACCCTTTTTTTCGTCTTTCCTCTCTCTCCTTTCTCTCTTTCCTTTTCTGAAAACCAGATTTTATTTTGCTTCTCAACATTATGATCTCTCTGTATTTCTAGCGTGCCGTGACTGTCTGCAACTAACTAATCACCGCGTCCGTCACTGATCATGAGTGCGCTAAGGCAGGACCAAACCATTTCATGCAGATACAGGGGGGTGGTCGGTCAATATTTATGTTTTATTTTTTGGTCAATGGGGATATTTCAAAATAAGTAAAATCAAAGACATCATTCATTTTATTATTATTTGAACTATACTCAATGATGATAATTTATATAGTGTATAATATAATAAAACAATTTTTTTTTAGTTTTTACCTATTTGTTGGGGCCCCTGTCAGTCAGGGGCCCTTGGAATTGTCCTAACTTTTCCCCCCTATACGGCGCCCCTGCACATATGAACTAAAAATGAGGAGCGGGAAAACTAAACAAAGGAACGCAGGATGAACATGAAAAACTAAAAGTCCATGATAATTACTGAACTGAACACAATGTGACACATACAATGTATTTTTTGCTATTGCCACAAATATACCCGTGCGACTTGTGACTGGTTTTGTGATCCAGGGTCACATTTATTGATAAATATTTATTGTTAAATATACTACACTATATTATTATTATTATATAGCGCAATATTTTCTGTAAAAATGCTTCAGACATTTAGTACAATTTATTATTTTGAAAACTGTTATACAAATAAATTAGATTTTATATACAATTCAACTAAAAAAATTATTTCTTGTAACTGTACTCTAAAAAAATTATTAGGGGAAAAAAGACAACTGAGTACAAACTCAATATTTTAGATAATATTTTAGTTAATTTGAGTTTTTACTACAGTTTATTTTTATTTTACACAGTATAAATGGGTCCTGCATGAAAATATTATTTAAAAAGGGGCCCCTCACAAGGGGACTGACATATTTGCGGGTCTTTGGCATCAAAATGTTTGAAAAACCCTGATAATAATGATAATGATAAAGATAAAAAAAGGAACTTTGGACTTGATTTGACCAGTGCGAGAGTGACTGCGTCATATTTGTCTGCATTTCAATTAAGTAAATCCCAGAACAGCAGATCAAACTGGACGTTTTCCTCTCACTCTTCCCTCGTTCATTTGTTTGTGTAGCTGAATTGCATAACAATTGCGTTTGCAGAAAATCAGAAACCTGCCCTAGTTCTACTGATGAGTGGATCACCATACACAGACATGTATGCTCAGAGAGAGACCCGCTTCCTTTGAAGAAGTTTACTTCCCTAAGAAGCAGAGCAGATTGGAAACGTCTCGGTTATGAGTCTGTGAGCCGACACGACAGACTGTGTCTCTGTCTCATTGTTCTAAAGAAAGGCTAAAGTCGGTCTCAGTGCAGAGACGGCAGTCTGGGCTCATATACCGAGGGACGAGGCACAGATTTATGTGCCATACACGCACTTCTTCCTGTGTCCGTGTTTTTTTGGATCCTCACACACTTGTTCCCAACATCTTCTGAATGCGTATGTCTCAGTGTCTGTTTGAACATTTCTGTGATGGCAGCTCATAGAATTCAAGTCAAATCTATTCAAACTCAAGAGCCATATAAAGGTCAACCCATCAGCAGAGCAATTTTGAGATATAGCAAAGAAAGGAAAGAAAAGAAACCGAAGGAGGGAGAGATGAAAGCTAATGGGACATCAAAGTCTCTGTTCTTTCTACGTTTGTAATTCCTTTGTGAATTGGCAGGTTTTGAAGAATTTTGTCGTTTGTTGAGAATTGTTGTGGCACACAAACAAATATATTGGATGTCATTTATTAAACATAAGCCGAAAAAATGTGTTATTGCCCAATGATTTTTTTTTTTTTTTGCTGAGCAGAGGCTCCAACAATTTAATGACATAAAATTAATCTCAGGTAGGGTTTGTATATGTAGTTGTTTGTGGGTATAAAGACCACAACATCAGTTAATCGTCATTATTATGATGATCATGGTTACATAGAAGTTAAGAACTCACCAAATCATGTTATTTTCATATTAAATATCGCAATACATTAATTTTTTCTCCCCAGGAATGCCACATAAATAAAATTTCAGTCAGCAATATTTGTAAAAGAAATTAATACTATTCAGCAAGGATGCATTAAACTGATCAAATGTAAAAAGACATGTAAAGACATTTATAACGTTATAAATAAATGCTAATAAACAGACGTTCTATTTATCAAAAAAAATTAAGTAGCACAACTGTCTATGCTATACGTGGTTGTGTTTTCAGTTTCTCCAACAATCTCCTGTTCTTTCTTTTTTTCTACTCCATTCACCATGAGCTTTACTAACACCGTGACATAATACCAGACCATCAAATTGATTAGTTATGGCTCGGAGCCTGAGACACACAGAGAGTCTGACCAGGTGCGTGAGCCGGCTACACTGTGTGGAGCAGCTTGTGGAATCCGAGGGTTGTGGAATGGAGCCCCACACTTCCACCGCTGAGGGTGAACAGCAGCTGGCAGCAACTTTCCTGTACCCCCGCTGGTCCCGCCCGGCACAAAGTCTCCTGTGCCCCTGCTGGTCCCGTCCAGCACAAAATGTCCTGAACCCCCGCTGGTCCCGCCCAGCACGAAGTCTCCTGTGCCCTCGCTGGTCCCGTCCAGCACGAAATGTCCTGTACCCCCGCTGGTCCCGTCCAGAACGAAACTTCCTGTAGCCCCGTTGGTCCCGTCCAGCAAGAAATTTCTTGAACCCCCGCTGGTCCCACCCAGCACGAAGTCTCCTGAGCCCCCGCTGGTCCCATCCAGAACGAACTTTCATGTGCCCCCGCTGGTCCCGTCAAGCATGAAATTTCCTGTGCCCCCGCTGGTCCCGTCCAGCACTAAGTCTCCTGTGCCCCTGCTGGTCCCGTCCAGCACAAAATGTCCTGAACCCCCGCTGGTCCCGCCCAGCACGAAGTCTCCTGTGCCCTCGCTGGTCCCGTCCAGCACGAAATGTCCTGTACCCCCGCTGGTCCCGTCCAGAACGAAACTTCCTGTAGCCCCGTTGGTCCCGTCCAGCAAGAAATTTCTTGAACCCCCGCTGGTCCCACCCAGCACGAAGTCTCCTGAGCCCCCGCTGGTCCCATCCAGAACGAACTTTCATGTGCCCCCGCTGGTCCCGTCAAGCATGAAATTTCCTGTGCCCCCGCTGGTCCCGTCCAGCACTAAGTCTCCTGTGCCCCCGCTGGTCCCGTCCAGCACAAAATTTCCTGCATCCCCACTGGTCCCGCCAAAGCAAGGAATTTCCTGAACTCCCGCTGGTCCCGCCCAGAACGAAGTCTCCTGTGCCCCCGCTGGTCCCGCCCAGCACGAAGTCTCCTGTGCCCTCGCTGGTCCCGTCCAGCACGAAATGTCCTGTACCCCCGCTGGTCCCGTCCAGAACGAAACTTCCTGTAGCCCCATTGGTCCCGTCCAGCAAGAAATTTCTTGAACCCCCGCTGGTCCCGCCCAGCACGAAGTCTCCTGAGCCCCCGCTGGTCCCGTCCAGAACAAACTTTCATGTGCCCCCGCTGGTCCCGTCAAGCATGAAATTTCCTGTGCCCCCGCTGGTCCCGTCCAGCACGAAGTCTCCTGTGCCCCCGCTGGTCCCGTCCAGCACAAAATTTCCTGTATCCCCACTGGTCCCGCCAAAGCAAGAAATTTCCTGAACTCCCGCTGGTCCCGCCCAGAACGAAGTCTCCTGTGCCCCCGCTGGTCCCGTCCAGCACGAAGACTTCTGTGTCTCCAGGGTTCTCACCCAGCCTCCCTCTCCCGCCTCCTCTTCCCAAGTCAGCCAGTCCGTCAGCCCTGTCTCCACTGATTCCTTTTAGCCCCCTGTTGTGTGGATCTGTCTTGGGTCTTCTGGTCTCCAGCTTCGCACATTCAGAGGCTGCCTCCAACCTCTGAACCGATCCCTTCACCTTGGAACCTTCACCTTCATCATCGTCCTTATGGCTCCACCAGGCTCTCTTGTCCCTTTGTCTACGCCTTGGTCAGACGTCCCTCTGCTTGTGCCACGGACTTCCGGGCCTTCAGCAGTGCTTCGTCCCTCCACCCCTTCGAATCTGTCGGGCTCCGCCTTGGTCCTCAGCCCGCCTGGCTCCACCTCAGTCCACTGGCACCATGGCTGCACCTCGGACGCTCATTGCTGTGGCTCTGCCTTGGTCTCCAGAGCCATCGATGTTGCGTGGGATCATCGGATCATCAGCTCCACCTGGGTCTTCACCTCTATTGGCTTAATTTCTGTCAGTTGTCCCCTTGGTGTCGTCAGCCAAAGCTCCACCATGGCTCCTCGCTCCGCGAATCCTGGCTGTGTTCTGTGTCCCCGCACCATCATCGCCAGCCTGGTTTTCTCCCGCCACCATCTCCTCTTGTTTCCTGCCCTTTGCCAGCCCCTCTGGAGCCCTCACCCTCCCTCCTCAGTTGGACTGTCATATGTATGTTCTGTTTCTGTTTAGTTTTTGTGTTCCGTAACTTCCTAGTTAGTCTCCTAGGTTGTTAAGTTCGTCACACCTGTTTTTGTTCTCCCTGATTTCTCCACATGGATATAAGCCCTGCATTTTCCTTAGTTCTTTGTCTGGTACTGTAAATGTCTGTTATATGTGGTTGTGTATTCTCCAACGATCTCCTGAGCTTTCTGTTTTAGATTTATCAAAGACTCTTTTGTTTTATACTCCATTTGCCATGTGCTTTACTACAGCCACAGCACCGCGACACTTGAGCAGCAAATCAGCATATCAGAATGATTTCTGAAGGATCATGTGACACTGAAGACTGGAGTAATGATGCTGAAAATTCAGCTTTGCCATCACAGGAATAAATTACATTTTAAAATATATTAAAATAGAAAAAAGAATTGTAATAATATTTCACAATATTACTGTATTTTAAAAAAAACATAACAAATACAGCCTTGGTGAGCATAAGAGACTTTTGGTTTAAAAAAATAAGAGTTAGTCCAAATGTAGTCGGGACAGATTTAAAATGGTCTCAACTGACCACAAAATGATGAACACATGGATATAACAAGAAACATCATTCCAATTCATAGTGGTTCTGGTGTGTTGTAGCGTAACAGGGGAAATACTTCAGACTTTGAAATTAGGTCATTCTCTCTGCCTCTGTATTTTTCTTTCTATTTCTGTTTATATCAACGTGATGTCATTCTCTTTCTTTTGTTTCCATGTGTACATGTACCAGCACACCTCCGTTGTAAAAGTGGGGCAGTTGGTTAAGGTAGCCTTGGGGAGAGTGTCTGGTCGTACACGTGGCGGATACTATATCCAGACTCTCATTACACTGACTGTCTGTCAGAGATGAATTAGAGGTAGGTCAAAGCAACCCCCACTATTAATCATTATCTATTGATCATCCGAGCAGGTGTGTGTGTGCGAAAGAGAGTGAACAGAGGGGGCGAAGGGACCCCCTGTAGCTATTAGGAAGACGAGATACTCACAGGTACAGGCTCTTGAGCGGACGGACATTAAATCTACATCTTTCCCGAGCTGTCCGTGTCCGGTGTCTCTCTCCCCCTCTGTCTCCTACACACACATTATTATTCAGCACAGAGCAACGGTTACTGTATTTACATATTTGTAACGACTCTCGCCGGGCCTGTAATTAATGGTGCCCGCTGATGCGAGGCGGAATCTGAAGGCATGTTTCCTCTGCGTTGCTATGGCTACCCACTCCCGCTGTGACACCATGGCGACTGGAGACACGGGTGTTAACTGTTTCCTCGAGGGTCAGAACTTCATCACTCTGTCATAGTCATAGTGGAATAAAGGGATATTTACATCCATTCATTCATCCATCAGTACCTGCATCCATCCTAAAACCCTTGTGTTATGTTTAATGTAACCACAGGGACTTCTCTGTCTTTGAACCCTCTGATGGTGTCCACTACACACTGGACATGATATGGTAAAAAGCCGTGTTAACCCTTCGTGTTGTGACTTGTTTTTATATTTGTGACAACACAAATTTGGCCGACAAAAGTGGTGAAACACCAAACACCTGTTTTTTATTGTATTTAAACAGAATAATGTTGAGAGATGCATTTATTTATTTATTTTTTTTAAATATATTTGTAGGGCTGTCAAAGTTAATGTGAGCACTTAAGATATTAATTTAGTGTGACTACCATCATTATTTTGACAAAGTCACTAAATTTTATTATTTCATACTGCTTTCTAAAAACTGGTCAGAAATATTTTAGATATATATTTTTTCTTCTCAATTTAATTTTTCTCAAAAAATTACAGCATTATTCTCAGGAACGTTGTCAACTTGATTAAAAGTAAATACTTTACAGATAATACTTTAACAATTTGTTTGAATAAAATGACAACTTAAAAGCCAAATATTTAATGTTGGAAACGTTATTTGTAGTAATGTAATTTTAAAAAATATATAGCTGTCTTTATATTTATCAACGCATATTTATCATCATATTTGAGCTTCTTAGCATCAAAAATAAAAAAAGTAGAAAGTCAAAAATCTTCTTGATTTACTATGAGAATATTATGTTTTATAATAAAAAAATCCTGTCAGTCTCCACTTGAAGCCACCCCCACCCCCACCATGACAATTTTTTATTTTATTTTATTGTAAAAAATAAAATAAAAACAGTAAAGAAGACAGACAGGCATGCAGAAGGTAAGACAGTTATTTTGGGCTGGTGTAGGGACACGGTTGTCATTGCTTTTGGTTCATAACACTGCACAAGATGGGCCTCAGGGCAGTTTAATTATAACTGTATGGCTCCTGGCCCTTCAGTGCTGTAGTTCAGTGTGAGAAGCACACAGAAATGGCATGAAGCCAGAGCCTAACAGTCTACCCAGAGACCAAAACCCACAACCCAATACTCTCAAGCTTTACTAAGATTATCTTGTCCTTTAAGATGTTGTTTTAATTTGATCATGACATGAGAAATTAAATATGCATTGATCTTTTGACATATAAAGGTCTTTGTAGCCTACCATTAAAACATCCTGCAAGTTTCATGGCTTAAATTGTCCTCCTTATTATAACAAAGTGTTTATTTAATCAAGCTCCAAAAAGGGGTTGTTTTGATATTCCAGGATCTGTGACGTCACACGGGCAAATAGATTTGCATATGACTGTCTCCAGAGCAAGACCGACGAATAGTTATAAATCATCGCACCTTAGGCCCCATCCACTGGTGTTCAGTCGCTTAGAGGCTGACATTTGCCTACACTGGATGTGAGCGTTGAGTTGCGTCTAAAGCAAATAGAATCCATTACAACCACTGACGCTGTCTACACGGAATACAGTAAACAGATGTGTGTTCGGTTTTGTGTGTTCGGTTTCTGACACACTCCATGCAAACTCGAGTCTGTCGACAACAGGACAGATGGTAGAGTGAACGAACGTTCGTCCAGTTTAACCAGCTTGTTTGCCTCTCTGTACAGACTCCAGAAGGATTCCAGCATCAGTGTAATGAAGAGTTTGCAAAGAAACTTTTGTTGAAAGATGAAGCAGCGAACTGTATTTATATAACTTTGTTAACATTATAAGTGATCCTCAAGCAACATGACCCTTAAACACAAAAGATGAAGAATATCCTGGGCTCTGTTTGAAAATGAGTGTAGACGGGGTAAATCTTGAGTCAAGTCCAGATTAAAAAACGCACACACATTATAAAAGTGATTATAAAACGTTTATCTAAGATCAAGTCATGGTTATTTTGAAAGGAGACTCCCAAAAGACAACTCTCAATCTATACATTAGCCAGTCATTTTATTGGCTCTATTGTTGCATGTCTTAATAGCAAACAGCTCCATTCAAGTCACAATGAAATCAAAATCTACGATTCTGATAATTTGACGCAAAACTTGTAGTCTATAATTTATATCTTTCTATACTGTGTGTATAATGATATAAGGATATTAAACTCTTCTACGTTGGTCAAATCTTATTAAAAGCGCCCCCTGGTGGTCGTGTGCGTGAATGGAACACAGCACATCCTCATAAAGTGTTTACCGCGATTGCTCATCATCATCCAACATAATTAAGTGGAATATTAACATGAACAGTGCTTTTAAGAAATGGGAAGTAAACATGAGAATCAATCCATTCTATGTGGCTGACTGTGGACACTTTTGGATCAAAGTCGACATTTGACCCGACAGAGATCGCGTGAGTGAACAGGTAACGTTAGGCCCTTCTCGTTTTGATTTAGCGTGTTTATAATATAACGTTAAATATATATTTTTTTGAAAATAATGTAGGCCTACAACTAGGACAGAAACATATTGTTGATAAAACTGCGATAAAATATTGAAGGCTAAAACTTTGTAATAGTTTTTGACAACATGCGGTAAATTGAAGAATGAATGTAAACAAACAGGCCCGATGGTAACGTTAATATCACATCATGCCCGCGGCGTTTCCAAAAGAAAACGTTTCTTTTTATATTTAACCATTTTTAATTAAAATGTTTAAAATGTGATGGAGGATGATTGTTTTGTTTATTTGATTAAATTCATGAACAAAGTTAATTATGTTAATGTTTTAAAACGCACTGTGGTAGAAGTGAATTTGTTTTAGCAACATGCCTCTTATATAAGCTACTTGGTTTAGTTAAGGAAGTAATACATTTATGAATAATAATCTAGAAGACAAATGTGGGAATATATTAAAGTTTGAGAAACCATTGTGTTACAGAAAGCAAAAATAGTTTCGCGGGTCTCAACTCTCAAATCCGTATCAACCATTTACGGGCCATCAATACTGAACTTAATAGGTAACCAGTGTAGCGATGATAAAATTTGTGTTATATGATTATATTTTCATGACCTAGTATAAGAACTCTAGCAGCTGCATTTTGGACTAATTGTAGCTTGTTTATTGAGGATGCAGGACAACCACCTGCATCCAGTCTAGAGGTCATGAATGCAAAGTAAATTGCATCTCAGTTCTCTCTTCCTCTCTTCTTCTCCTTGTTTTCCACGTCCTCACTGGCTTCTTTCATGCCTAAGAGAGGTATAGGTAGGAATATGAAGTAGCATATCTCACAGAGTGTGATATAGTGATTCTGCTCTAGTACGAGTGGAGTGGAGCCAAAGGAATAAATCTTCTGTAATCAGTCCACTCCAGCTCCACTCCAGGTTTTACATTGTATCTTCTGCTTGGCCTTTAGAATAACTCTGCTCCATCTTTGTGAAATTAACCTTATTATTAATTTTTGTCCTGTGATTGTTCAATATGTTATAGTTATTTCAATATAGTTATTTGTGGATTTTACACAAGCTAGGCTATATTTCTTGTTTGCTTATAAATAATACATTTATTATAAATGTTATATATAATTTACATTCATACATTTTCATATACTGACATTTTTCAGGTAGCCTTTACTGAGAGAGTTATAATTGGTGTCCTTAATTATTTGTGTATTGTTATAGTTTTTGGTGCTTCTTTGCATTTCTGGTCGTGTTTATCTGCATCTTTCACATTAAAGACTGAGATTTTTGAGGGCATTTTCCAACACACCTTAAAAAATGTTCAATATTTTCATTATGATGCTATTTGACCATTCGAAGCAGCGTATCGCTTGCAGTAAGATTGTTAAATATAAGAAATTAACATCTGCTCAGGTCCCCAGGCCACATCTTTCCTCATCTGAGTGACCACTTGATTTTAGACTTTGAGTACATTAGATTTGGCCATAAATTCCTGACATTGATTATATTTTCATTAGATTGAATTAGATTAAGAAATGCCCAAGAGCTGCAGTTTTCTCTGGATATGAAGAGGTATTATAGAGACAAAAGCTCTCAGGTTTTTTCCTGCTTTACTCCCCATTTAAAAAAAAAAAAAAGAATTTAAATTGATAACTATGCTTTTACATTACATTAATATATTTACATTATTTATTTAAAATTTTAATATTTTTAAATAATGGATTTAAATAAATTGAAAAAAAATGAATTCATCGTAAATTAATAGTATTTTATTTAATATTATGTTTAACACCACATTTCAACTCTTTTTACTTTACTTTACTTTTTACTTGCTAACATTCTCTTGCCTCAATACTTTTTAAAATGAATTTAAATTGAACATTTTAATATATGCAAATAATACATTTGAATAAATTGAACTTTAATGTTAAGAATTAATACACTTTAATTAATAGTATTTCATTTAATATCAAATTTTATCAAATTTTTTATCATCAGATGTTTTCTTTAAGAAAATGTTCAATAACAGCTAAACAAAATTATATGATCAGTAGGCTAAGCCATGGCAACTTATGTTTTACATTACTGTAACTCATCAAAATAATTTTAGAAATTTCAACTTTTTTTTAAGTTATAGGAGATTCAACTCGATAAAAAAAACAAAAGTCAATTTAATATAATTCAAGTTGAAGTGACTTAAAGGAATAGTTCACTTAAAAATGAAAATTGTCATAATTTACTCAACCTCAAGTTGTTTCAAACCTGTATGAATTTCTTTCTTCTGTTGATAATTTGAAGAATGTTGGTAACCAGACAGTTAATGGACCTTCCATAGTAGGGAAAAAAAATACTATGGAACTCAATGGGGTCCAACAACTGTTTGGTTACCGACATCCTTGATTGACACCCCAATCTTCAGTGCCGCTCGTGTCGTGTGCATGTCTGCAGTTTGAGCAGTGTGTCTCTGAAATGTTGTGGGCATTCATGGGTCTCGTGAGATTTGTAACTCTTTGTGTGTGTAAACCCATGTTACATATCAGTCTGTTGTTAAACACATGAATGTGTGTCTGGTTGCTTTAATTGAATCTGGCCCTTGGGAAGCAGGCTGTCTCAGCTGTGGGGTTGTGATCTCATCTCGGAGTGTGACTGGGTGAGTACGCTGGCAGTCACTCGCAGTCAAGTCAATATCACAGATAAATATTGCAAAGGCCTGTTCTCTGGGCTATGAATAATGAATGCGACCATTTTGGCTCTAAACTTGCCTGTTGTCTCGCCAGGCGTGCGTGAGCACATCTCTGCGTTTCCGCCCGTCTTCCTCCCGTGTCTCTCTCCATCTGTGGAGGAGTACTCTCATAAACTTCTCATTATAAACTGACCCGCTCGAGAGGGATCAGAGAGATTCATAACTCTTCTGTGAGTGTGTGTGTGCATGTGATTTATTGCTCGATCTCAGCAGAAAGTGACCTGGGGTGGGTCCAGGAATGTGTGGAATGATCCAATCCTCTTCTGTATCAGTATATTTAGGGTTCCAAGCAGCACAAGTGCATGATGCCCATCTGTCTGCAGGAAGTCTGGGTCATGTAATGACCTTTTCACACTTGAGACTGATCTTGTTTCACACTGATCTTGTTTCTTATTTTCATTGTTTACTTTTACTTGCATGGTTTATGGAATAATTACTCCAGGTTTCATAAATTCACACTTACATTTGTGAACCCCGGGTTATTAATACTCTTATTTGCATACTGTATTTGTATGGTGAATAACATTGGTTGGTTGAGCTCACAGCAGGCACACAAATAATGACAAATAAACAAGCTGAACTTGCCCAACGTTTTATTCATTTTCTTTGTTTTATACTAAAATGAGATGCATGCAAGTTTTCTATGACTGTACAAAAATATGAATATGCAATGTTGTTTTGAAGAGTTTAAAATTAAGCTTATGATTGGGTAGCTGTTGCTAAGTAATAGCTCGCTGAACCATTGTAACACTGCATTGATTTACACTGCATTCTGAAATTTTACAATGCATTTCAAGACAACACAAGTCATTTATTAGTGACTATAGCGTTCAAAGGTTTGGGGTCAGTGAGATTTTTATTGAAAGTTTGTTCACCAAGGCTGCATTTATTTAATCACAGTAAATAATAGTACTATTTAAATCTATGTGAATTAAATCCAAATATTTTAATATTTAATTTATTCCTGTGATGGCAAAGCTGAATTTTCAGCATCATTACTCCAGTCTTCAGTGTCACACGATCCTTCAGAAAGCCATTGGCTGATTTGCTGCTTAAGAAACATGTTTTATTATTTAATATTTAATTTTTTAATTTATTATTTAATTCTGAATATTTTAATAGAAACTGATACATTCTTTTCATGTTTCTTTGATTTAATACAATTGTTTTTTATATTACAGATATTGTGTAACCAAAAATCCCCGAAATGCATTTCACTCGATTTCTTCTTCTTCTTAAAATAACAATACAACTTATTACGGAGACGTATACCCTCTTTTCATAACCTGAGGTAATATTCTTTGCTCATGGACAAAATGGTGTCTATGGCTCCTTGTGGGAATTGAACCAAAAACTGAACTTACTTGTCAGTGAGCTTTAACCAGTTTGCCACACCAACCCCATGCCTTCTGAATTCAGTAGCCAACCGTAGTGAAGAACACATAAGAATCAAAATAACATCCTTCAGATATCTCTGCATTTTTTTATGTAAGACTTGTGGATAACAACTGTATCCAGAGCATCCACAGCCATTTTTCTTTCTTTTTTTTCTGGCTTTGGGCTGTATTTCCCATTATCAATTCTGACTAAAGGATGCAACTACCACACTCAGGACACTTTTTATTTAATTTATAATTTAGTGCTGATGAAAAACTTTAACACCTGTTGTTGATTAGCATTCAGAGAGATTGTTTCTCTCCCTCTCTCTGAAATGCAGTGGCATTGGTCGTAATAGCATCATCAGTCTTTTCTAATGAGTTTATTTCTTTTGCCGGAATGAGCAAACACTTTCTGATCTAAGTGATGACAAAATGAAATCATTTGATACTGTATTTGATAAACATTTCATTTAATTTGTTTATGTGCTTGCATGCCGCTTGCGTGACTCGTACGCAGAAATGATTCTCATGACAAGCTATTAAGACATCACAATAGACTGGGAGAGTTGGGCTCTCTTGCACTGAAGCGGTTGCTGAGGTACTGTTGTTGTGGCAACCGGTTCTCTGTGCCCTTGAACGGAGGATAACTCTGGCCTAGCGGGGCAAGGTTAGTGTGCTTTGATTGACAGTGTGCGGCTAGAAAGATGTTGTGCGTGGGTTAGAAATAAGCCTCTCCACTGGGTGGCTTAAAGGGTCTTGCATGGGCTACAGAGCCAAAAGCGCCTTTACATAGAAAATAGATTGTTGCTGCGGGAGGAATAAGGAACAACCGAGAGATGAGTTCGAGACACAGACGTCTGGTTGACAGAATCATCCTTTCACTCAGAAAAGAGAGAGCTCAAGAAAGGAAAGGGAACATGGGAGGGACAGATGTGACAGAAGTTTTGTCTCTGGGGACTGGGGTGATTTATCGGAGTAACAAACTGTTTTTAGTTACAACCATGGGTTAAATAAGGATTTTGGAGGTAACATCTGTTGGTGATTCTAGTATTCGACCTGTAAGATATGACATGGCCACCCTTCTATTCCCATAAAGCATAATTATGTAGTGTTGGGGAGTTACTTTTAAAATAATTCATTACAATATTGCATTATTTCTATTTGAACTGTTGCTTAACTATATCAAAAATTTATTTGGGATGACAACTCATACAGGGGCAATTTTGCCCAAATGTCTTGAATTTTAGGGGCATATAACTGCATTCTACAGGCTACATTACGCAGTGAGTTGTTCGTCACTATCAACTGTATGAAATGTCAAATTACCATACGTAGGTCTGGGGCGGGTGCGTTAAATGTGTTTACACACGTTATTTTTTCCCCATAACTAACTAATTAAATTAACACGTTAAATCGACAGCTCTTGCCACGGGTTTTTAATGGAATTTTAATGGAAACCTATTGGATCCGCAGCCGTTCCACAGTTGCACCACATTGGCCATAGATGCGAATGCGTGTGTGAGTCCCAAGCCACGTAATAGGCGAGGGTTGAGGAAAAGACCTGGCAGCCTACCCTGGAAAAAACATTGGCATTCATACCATTCATAACGCCTTAGCTTACGTAGTCTTTTCTTTCTCTCTTATTAATGGTTGTTTCCTGTGTGGTTTCTTTTACTGCCCTTGATACTGAGGGCCCGTGAGCTTGTCAGGTATATTTTGTGTTTAGTGTGTACTTCTGTGTGTACTAGACTGCTGCACGTGTAGCACAGTTATGTCAGAGCACCTGTATCAAAGCACGTGCCTCTTGTGTGTGATTGATTTTATTTGCATTCAAGGCCATTTATATGATGTTGTTGTCACAACAAGCTGCAGTTGCATAACTGCCAAGCAACAGTTACATCTCTAACAGTGGAGTGAATGTGAGAAAAGAAGATTGGAAAAGAGATGATGAGAGTGAGCGAATGGACATCTGGTGCAGATGCAATGAAACGTTTAAGACCATTTTATTACAGGCCTCACATAAAAACGGTCAAGTTTATAATGGACTAGTTTGCAAATTCATTGAGTATTTGTGTTAAAAACAAAATTAAATTGAAAACGTTTATTCAAATGAATACAATTTTGCATAAGATAGTCTTTGTGTTTCAATTTTGTAATGGAAAACAAGTAAAAAATATTGATTTGAGAAAAAAAGTGAACTGAGTGAGTTTGTTTCCATTTTCCTTTGGTCAAATGCAACGCTAAGGTGCATTTTTGGTAGGGATGCACGATATGTTGGCCACCATATCGGTATTGGCCGATATATGTTCATTTTTAATGTTATCGTTATCGGCCCAATGGTCAATGGATATATTAAATCCGATAAATAATGGATTATTTCCTTCAGCTGAGACACTTCAGATGCGCGCTGTTCACCATGATGGTTTTGAATTGCTTGAAATATGATTGAAATCACTTCAAAAAAGTAAAATATAGGCTAGTTAAGTGCAACACAAGTCTGTCATATAGGCTATATAAAATTATAATGAGAACATCATTATAATTGTGTGCTTGGGACATGGATTTTAATGGTGAGACTTTTGTTTTTGTAATCAGGCTAAACAAAAATTATATAAAAACTTGGATTTAGATTTATCGGCCAATATATTGGTTATCAGCTTTCAAATATAAAGTGTTATCGGTATCGGCCAAAATTTTCATCCCTAATTTTTGGGTGTAAAAAGTCTGGAGTATCCGTCCCGCACCCATCCAGAGTGAATCAATCAAATGAACTGCATTTGAGTTCATCCTAGTGAGCCAGATTCCCCCTCCAAATGTGCATAAACAAACTGTGTCACATAGGAATATATAGCCGCTCATGTTCTTATTCTGCAAAACATTTAAATGTTGTAGCTTGTGATCTTTTAGAAACTGTTTTCATTTCAGGCCAAGAGGGAATAGGAGATAAATAGCACAGCAGCAGGAGCGGGAGTTCAGGGACAGGGATGAGCCAAGAGGCGAAATGAACAGATAAAGGATGAAGTTTGCCGCTCAGGATCAGGCTGCATGTCTGCAGGCGGCGTCGCGATGAAAGTGAGAGTGACAGTTTGGTCAGAAACAGTTTAGCTATCCTTAAACATGGCCGCCCACGGGGAGAATATCTTGCATTTCAGGTCGAAGGAGCACATCACCGACATATTTGGAATAAATGGGCTTATCAGGGCTTTTTAGAGAGCAGTTTTGTATCAAGTCAGGGAGAGCACTTATGCTTGAAGAAACATGCAATGCCAGCCTGCTGCTTATACCTACCGTAAGGGCCGAGAAAAAATGTTGAGTAGATGTTTGCTATAAGTCAGTGCTCATTAAACAGATGATTCATCCTGACGCAAGATTTCAGATCCAACACACATGGACATTCCTGTTTCTTTTGAATTGTGTTGTCCTTGAAGATGCATGGGACCTGAGGAATGGATGCCAGCCATTGAAGAACACCATTGTAATAGAATTGTGTAAATTCTCTCAGCTTTAGTTTTTCAGCGCTGTTAAAGGAAGCTCGTTCACATGTTACACATCAGGTTACACTTTTCAAGGTCAAGTTCATGTGCGCATTTGCATCCTTTTGTGCAGATGTAAGTTGCAAGACTACTTTTATGTTGTCTATATCTGATTAATCACAAATATAAGACGTTTTTAATTGAGTTTAATAACCAGCAAGCAAAACACTGCAGTTTACCGACTGTACATTCACTCTTCAGTCTCAGCTCCATTGCAAGATGGTCATATTCCTTTTAGATAGACTATTTCTTTTTCAAAATAATTGATGATGATAATAATGCAGCAGTGTTCTTTTGTTACAATTTTTTAACAGTAAACCTGTTTTATTTAAAGTTGTTTCTAGTTATGGCTTTGAAAACACGCAGTGATGACTGTAATCACTTTCTATCATGCAAAATAAAATGAAGTGCAAGATGTGCAGCGCCAATATACACGAGATATTCAGCATTATAATGAGAACAGGATTGTGATAGAATGTTGTAAATGATCTGTGCTTTAGTTGCTTGTGTATCAGCAAAGTTTCCCTATCAAACCATTGACTGTAAAAAACTAGTTCACATGCGCATTCGCGTCCTTTTGTTCAGATGCAAGTTGTAATGTTACGTTTATGTTATGTATCTAGGATATCTGATTATTAATCTCATAGGTTGTCGTAGAACGTGCTTCAGTTTACTAGAGATAATTTACTCTTTAGCTTTACCTCAAGCAGCTATTCCTTTTAGATGTTTCTTTTTCGAAAACATTGATGCTTCATAATCTAGCATTAATCTAGTGTTATTTTTTCTAGTCATATGTTCATGTTTTCATAGACATGTTTAATGTCATATTTTTATTTGTCAACATGTATTTTCGTAACAGTCTTACATGTAACATTTTCATGACGGACACGCCAACCCCCCCCACCACCCCCCACATGCCCCGTCCCCCCTGAGTACTCGTTTTTGAGACCTGTTGATGATCGAAATGAGAAATTGACAAAAATGCCCATCCCTAAAATCAACCCATTTGTATTCATTAATAGTGCACTCCATTTCAGATCTTTCTGGACAGTAATATCATTCTTAACCCTCTGGGGTCTGAGGGGGCTTTGGGGGCCGGGAGAAATTTTGATATCCCCTGACATTTGTGCTTTTTTCAGTTGCCTATAAACATATTAATGGCTAATGTCTCATTACACTCTATTCAGCACAAACTAGCCTAATTATACAGGTGAAACTCGAAAAATTCGAATATCGTGCAAAAGTTCATTTATTTCAGTAATTCAACTTAAAAGGTGAAACTAATATATTATATAGACTCATTACATGCAAAGTGAGATATTTCAAGCCTTTGTTATCATTTTGATGATTATGGTTTACAGCTATGAAAACCTTTTTAAAATATTCCAATTTTGAATTTGGGGTTTTCATAAGCCAAAATCATAAAAATTATAACAAATAAAGGCTTGAAATATCTCATCTCAAATATCTTTGCATGTAATGAGTCTATATAATATATTAGTTTCACCTTTTAAGTTAACTTCTGCACGATATTCTACTTTTTCGAGTTTCACCTGTATGTGAGCAACATGTTTTATTTGGGAGAAAATAACGTTTATGTGAATAAGGTCACAAAAAAACAAGACTTTTGAGAACTGCCTTTACATTTGTGCCGCAAAAATTAACATTTGTGCTGGTTTGGTTGATAATGAATTATATATTTTTATTTTATATTCATTTTATTTAAATTTTCATGTCCGCATTTATGCAGGCAAAACTTGTGTTGCTCATGAGCACCGCAGCTCAATGTCAGAATATATCTGCTCACCAGTAGGCCAGGGCTCAAACTGCTGTAGTGCTTTAGCACAAATGTGTGTAATGAAGTCTGTGCTTATATGCATTTTGATTGCAATGTGTTGTGTACTTTACCGGCAGCGTGTTAATTTAATCTGCTGGTGCACTGTGGGAAATGGCCTGTTGTTAAGGGAGGTCTCTGTGGTGACGGCTCTGTTGCTATAGTGGCAGTGGTTTAATGGTGTGGAGTACATTAGCACTGACTGATCTGTAAATATGTCTGCTTTCTGCTGCCTCAGCACCCCCTGACATCCACATGGATCAAACTGCTGCAATGCTTCACTATGCACTCAATCACTCCCTCTCTCCCTCTCTCTCCGTCACCCGCTCCACTTCCGCAATTCACAATCCCATTTTTTTTTCTTTTGCTTTGTGTGAAAAGATCCTTACATCATTGTGTTACGAAATCTAAGGCGAACACACAGATGTTGTCGTCCCCAGGGATGCATTACTGCGCCATTCACCTGGCTGAGAGCCTGTTTAGCAGTAGCCTTGTGGATTTTTTTTTTCTCTGTTAATTCTTTTCAAATGATGAATGAGACGGAGTTGAATGCCCCCCGAGTGCATTTGATTTAACTGACAGTTTCAGGAGCATGAATGTGCAGAAACGCGAATAACCGTGTGACTTCTCTCCCCTTTTGTGTCACTCTTAGTGGATTTGCTAATGATAAAGAGCTTGTGTGTGTGTGTGATATTTGGCCTTGCTTTGCTACAATGCATGAGAAAAACAAGTTGCTGTTATGTAACTGCTTTTCTTTGGAGTTTATGAACCTGGTAAATGCTGTTTTTATTATGCTGGCTAAAGTAGACATTAGTTTCATTTAGATAATAGCCTTCACAGTGTGCATTTCACTCGGTGGATAATGTGCAGCAGCAGGGGGAGCAGGCCTGGTGTTCTGCAGATCTTGATTGTGGGTATTATTAAAAAGAGCAGTTATTACCCCACAGATAAGGCTCTTAATTACATTATACCTCATTATTCTGTTAGTTTTGATCACATATTGTGTTCGGATGTTCTTATGACAATCATTTTAGAATATTAGTCTACGGCAGACCACCATGATCTCTGTTTAAAATCTGAAGAAAGGGTAGATTTGGTTGCAAGGGTTGAGCCAAGTTCATGATAAGGTGGTCCAGGTCTACCGAGGCCCCGTTGTGGAGCCGGGCCTGATCCTGTAAAGTTTAGATTTAAAAAAAAAAATGCATCTGATTGAGTGGATTTTTTTTTTTAATACCAATAATTAGTGATCAATTATTATGTTACATAGTTATTTTCATGTTTATCTATAGCCTACCATATTTTCATATATTCACTATCATCCAAAATGTGGTGGTTTGTCAGATTTTTAAATGTTTTTGAAAGACGTCTCTTACGCTCACCAAGGCTGTATTGATTTGATCAAATAAACAGTAAAAACAGTAATATTAAGAAATATTATTACAATTTAAAATAACTGTTTTCTATTTGAATATATTTTAAAATAAAATGTATTCCTGTGATGTATAGAGCTGAATTTTCAGCATCATTACTCCAGTCTTCAGTGTCACATGATCCTTCAGAAATCATTCGAATGTGATGATTTGGTGATTAAGAAACATTTATGATTTATCAATGTTGAAAATGGTTGTGCTGCTTAATATTTTCTTTTGAATATTTTCTTTTGATTCTTTTGAATAGAAAAAATGACAGCATTTATTTAAAAATGGATTTTTAAAAAACATTTTAAATGTCTTTATTGTCACTTTTGACCAATTTAGCGCATTTGAATTAATACAATTATTAAATTCTTTAAAAATTAATTGTACTGACTGATATTTATTTATTTTTGTCCAAAAAAGTAATAAAACCCTGAAATCAATTGTTTAAAAGTTTAAAAGTGGATTTAGGCATCGCAACACTATAATGTACGGTACGAAAAATTTATATACATTTCGATTGGCTAAGATTACATTTAACAGTGTTATTAAAAAAATACTGTTTTTCAAGATTAACTTTGTTGATGGCAAATGCAATATAAATGTAATAATATAAGAAAGTAGCTTGAATAATTAAATATTCAGTAGTGACAAAATATATACAATATTGACCAATAATAAAAAATAAAAATAACTTTAACTGATAAGGTACAGATATTTTGGCTTACAGTTTAAATATATTGGTTAGGCCTATGTCTAAAGCAAACTTAAATGTGTTCTAGATCATCAATATGATTAGGGATAGGGATGTGCCTGAAGCCAAATACCTTATTTGGAAAAGAACGGATAATAGCTTCAAAGCGAATAACGAATTCTACCGAATAATAGGAAAAAACATTCGATAGACCCATTCACTCCTCGTGTTTGCTGGATAACAGGTGAGCCAAGGGATAGCATAGCACAATATTATACATCTAAAATAAATGTGAGCATATTTGATCTATTAGTGACTTCTGTTCAGCTCTCTGGCTTGACTTTCCGGCTGCTGGAAAGTGTCAGTTTCATCCTGCCTGTATCTCTGACATGTTTGGCCAAGTTTTGAAGTGACTTCAGCCGGACTATGGTTGTTTATTTTATTATAGAGCAATTCCCAGGTGTTTAGGCCTTCGCAGAGCCCGTCTCAATGGCATTTAAGCCGGAGCAATTCCCCTTGAGAGCGTGCGTCCGATGTTTGTTCTGTGTGAGTGGGGTGAATGGGAGGAGAGAGTGGGAGTGTGTTGAAAAGGTTAAGATTTGATGTGATAAGAATCCCCCCTCGCAGCCCCCAGTCCGCTCACTGCACCGAGCTGTTATGGTAATTAACAAATAACCTTTAATGAGGTGTCAACCTCGTTAGGCCCTTAACGAGGCAAATGTCACCCCGCTTTGGCATTCTAACAAGTAGGGGGACATCGGAGGGACATGTGGACAGAAGATGATGTCACTCGGGGTGACAGCGGTGTTGACCGAACTGTTATTGTCTAAATGTCATCTGACCACTGTGTCCAGCAGCCTCTTCAATGATGGAAATATAAGGGCCTTGAATCAGAACTGTGGATCATAAATGCATGAGTGGCTTGTGATTTCCAATCAGGGATGCATTTGTAGCTCGGCATTTGTTTTGAAGCTTTATAAGCTCTTATTTAGAGCGCAACAGCGCCCTCTCTTTTCAGCTGTGCTGGTTCCGTAAGTATTTTTTTCCAATCATTTTTCCCATAGGGATTAAAAAAAAAAGTATTCGTTAAAAAATTGCCATGTACAAAAAGCTTCTAGGTGAATCACAACCCTACAAACTTTGAAACACGGCTTGCGAGGGAAAGAACTACAATCCCATGAATCATTGCAAACAGGGATCATAGGGAGATCGACTGGATTACGTCATTCGCATTGCTTCATGGGAGCTAAAGAGCTATTTTGAAATACAGTTAAAAAATTCAAGAAATGGCTAAAGTGTAACATGTGACAGAAAACATTTTTAAACACTTTTTTGGGCAAATAAATTGGCTACCTTAATTAATAAATTATAGATTTTATAAATTATTTTAAAACTTGCCATGACCTGACCTTTTTATTTTATTTTGTATAAATAAGTCTCCTATGACTTCTCAAGAAACATGTCATATTATCACCGATGTTGAATACAGTTGTGCTACTTAATATTTTTGTTCATCATTCTTTGATAAATAGAAAGTTTGGAAAAAAAACATTTATTTGAAATATAAATATTTTTTATAGTATCAGTCTTAACTGTCACTTTTGATCAATTTTATGCATCTTTGCTGAATTAAAAAAAGTTCAAAAAATAATCTTATTGACCCCAAACTTTTTAACGGTTTAATGGCCTCAAAACTCGCTTTTCCCCAGTAAATGAATACATTAAATAAAACATAATAAACATGCAATGTTACTTGTAACACTTTACCCACAACTTTTTTATTTTTCTTTCTTTTGTATTTTCAGAACGATTCATTGGCATTAGCTTATCATCATGTGGTTTATTCTGTACTGTAAGCCTCTATATTATAGGTAAATATGACTTAAGTGGTCACTTGAATTTTCATTTTATTTTTTTATTTTAGTTTTATTTACCGTATTTATTTCCCCCTTTTTTTTACTACTTGAATACAAACTATAGCCAATTGTGACATCCTGTTGCCATATTCATTCAGCCTGCAATAATTCCACATGCTTAAGATCTAGTATGACCACTCTGGAATAAATATCAATGGTGTGTGTGAGAGTGAGTTTATTAGCCTGCAGCATTTGAGCACAAACACAAGGCTCTTCTGAATCTTTCCTGAAGTCTCTGGAGGCTTCGCAGCGAGAGGCAGTCTAGCTCAAACCCGGCTTTAGCCGTTGTCCTTGCCCCTGGAGCTCAGCAACATAAAGAGCTGGATGAGGCTCAGTGTCTGCTCTCAAAGATGCCCCACAGAGGAGTCCATGCCAGACAGACAATAAACTACAGCCTCCAGCTCTCCCTCTCTGTCTTTTGCTGTGTCTGTCTGGAGCACGTCGACATTGCCACAGGGGTGCCTGCGTGGGTTCTTGATGTTGAGGTGATTGAGCCTCTCTCTCCCGCTGTGCACTCGGCCTGCTCGGCAGCTCAGCAGACAGGTGCCAATTTGGATCGAGGGAGGGCATTCAGGTGAGCAGAGAAGTGTGGGACCGCTGTAGGGCAGGACCGAGAAAGAGCAAGTAGAACCAAACAAAGGGAGAGAAAAGGATTCAAAATGTTGTATGCGTTTGAGCACATAAAAAGATATTAAAAAGCTACTTTAGTCTCAGGGTACATTTTTTCTCTCTCAAAATGTTCTCATAAATCTATCCGTCGTTTGAATATTTTATACATTGTAATTTACAGTCAAACTAAAATGTATTCAGACACCTTCAACATTTCTCACATTATCACATTTTATTCGCTATAGTTTAGAAAATGGTAATAACATATGCCAAGAACTCATCAGTTGATATTTCACTGGTTTTGGCCATCCTTCTGTAAGACCGTCTCACAAATGAATTAGGTTGAATAGCTGTCAGCTGTTAAATTTAAGTACATAATTAATTACATAATACCAATTTAGGTCAACCAATTACCAAGCAATGCTTAATTTGGTTTAGTCTGTGGTGTAAAAAGGTGGCATTAGCAATTAAAGAAAAAACACTTAAAGGAGAACTCCGGTCAATTTTAACATTAAGCTCATGTTTTTGTAAATTTGGAGTGCTGTCAATACAGAGAACAACGACAAAAATCGGTTTTGCCTACACTTATCCTCTTTTTAAAATTTGCACCCTGTTGACTTCAATGGAGCAAGTTTTAAACCTGCTTTGATATGAACGATATGAATAAAAATGATGTTATTTCAGCCAGCGCAAATACCTGTATTTACATCCTGTTTTCGGTCGAAGTCCAAAGTAGTCGATTGTCGAGTTCACGCGCATAGGTTTAGTTACCTATGATCATGCGCGTGAACTCGACAATCGACTACTTGGACTTCAACCGAAAACAGGATGTAAATACAGGTGTTTGCGCTGGCTGAAATAACATCATTTTTATTCATATCTTTCACATCTACTGCAGTCAGATTCACCCGTGTTCACTCTGAAGGAATCATCTAACATGGCTGGGCACTTGTATGACACATCAAGGATGTTAAGAGGCTAAAAGCAGGTTTAAAAATTGCCCCATTGAAGTCAACAGGGTGCAAATTTTAAAAAGAGGATAACACGGTGTAGGCAACACCGATTTTGTCGTTGTTCTCTGTATTGACAGCACTCCAAATTTACAAAAAAATTTGCTCAATGTTAAAATTGACCGGAGTTCTCCTTAAAGCAAAACATGGTCAGGTGAAAGTGTCTGAATCATTTTTGGTCCCAATATTTTTTCAAAATTTTCTAAATATGGTATACATGGGTATAATATGTCACAGCTTACTTCATGTTGCTATCCTCACTTTCATAAATGAACTATAGTGTCCTGGGCCCACTAGTAAAAATAATCCAAAATTATATCTGGTGTCTGAATAATTTTTGGTTTGAGTGTATATATTATTATTTATTTAATAAAAGATCTGCTTCTCCTTCTGTTTCTTGACAATTTTAAATACAGCCGCTTATGCATTGCATGTTTCGCCATTTTTGACCATCCATTGTGGACTTTAATAGTATGAAAGGCAGGTATGAACATACTCTTTGAAAATTTGGCCAGAAATGTCACATTTTGTAAGCCATTTTACCGTTATTTGGGGTGCTCTGATCCTGATCTCGTTTGTTTCCAACCTACATCTGTCTAATTGTATGCATCATACAGCCGATTAATGATGAAATCAAAGGTGCCTTGTAGCAGTCTCATGCTGATGTCATTGCTGACATACACAGTCCCCCTGCCGGCTCAGAAATGCTTTATGACTAATAGATACGTAAACAGAACAGACGATCTACGCACCAACTCTCCTCTTCTTTCATCTCTCTTTCCGCTCGGGTCCTGAAGGGACGGATCAGGTTCATCTGTGTTCCTGCGGTTAAACAAGAGGGAGCCGAAATGCTGAAATCCCTCTTTTGATGTCGACTGCAAACTGAGGGGAGGAATAAATGTCTGCTTATTATACATATTGTCGTATCAGCTGTACAAACCTAAGGATTTAAAATGAGCGTCTTCATTTCTACTCTTTGTAGGACGTATATAAATGTGAGGCTGTGAAAAAGAATCACTTAAAGCGACAAGGCAAATTTTTAAACCGATGTACACAAGCGCATCTCTCACATTCTCACTCTTATTATCTCGCCGCCATCGATCGGGCCTTATAAACACTTTTACCGCGAAGCATACTCTGGACAGAGGTGCTCCGTCTTCCTCACACACCAACACGCTCGCGCATGGACGCTGTAATTGAGTAAATCTAAAGGGCAGAGCTCTTAGATGTATTGTTCAAGAGGTTAAGAGCTTCCTCGCCGCATGATGTTTTTTCCCACGGTGACCTTCAGCCGAGGCTGAGGCCACAGAGTGTGTGGAAACCATATTAACACTGAATAGTGTGTTAAAACACAGTAAACAGCTACCTTGTTGTCTCTGTTGATCACAAAGATATTAGCTGAGTTTAATTTCCCCTCTGAAAGGGTAATTAGTGCCTCTCTGCTCTGTTAGAAGTGTGTATTCATGCCGGGCTTGTGTAAACACTCTTTCTTTTCTTAATTCTTGTGAAATGAATAAAGAGATGTTATTTTTCTGGTCAGTCTCGTGGCCTTCCCGTCAAACTATTGCGATTGACAGTCAACATGGTGACATGGAGTGTGGTCACTGGGAATAAAGCAGGAGGAAAATGTGTTTTGAAATAGTGTTTGTTTGTGGATGCAAGACAGAAATGTCGATTTAACCTTGCTTTTGATTTTGCCGATAGGACAAGCTGTTGGGATCAGTGGGTCTCACTAAGCATGCGTACGCACAAATTTGGAGATTGCGGAATCATGGGTAATGTAGTTGAAATAATGTGGGCTGATGACCAACAGAAGAATATACCACCGATTAACAACCCTGTAGCTCACAGTAGGTTTGTATTTAACAGTTTCTATTAAGTTATGGTTAAAAATCAGTCCTCCTATAAAGAAATTGAATGGTATTGTTAATAATCTTCCAGAACCCAACTGTTACACTCTTTATAGTATTTGGCCCAGTGTTTGTTCACAAATATACAAAATATACAAAAATCTGCTGTTTGTTACACATTTGTAAAATTGTTGGTTTTCCTAATTTGGTTCATTGTTGAGCTTATGATTATGTATAATCTGGGTAGTGAAGCAAAACCAGATCAGAACCAGATGAGATTAAATCGCCCCCTTTATAATCAATGGCACTTTTCTGCACAGAAAGAGCCCAATGTCTTCATTTGAATGTGTGGTGCTGTCCGTGGTCCTGAACACAGGAAGCTGAAGCTCAGATTCACCGATTCAGTTCTTCTCCCCGGGGCTCTGCTAGAGAGCGGAGACGCTCATGTCGAGTGTATATTGCCCTAAAACTGCTGATCTATTTCTTTTAGACTGACTAAACGTCTTTCTTTCCCTACGCCAAGCTTACGGCCTCCGTCTCCAGGTCCAAAGCCCATGCAGGGAATTCTTAATCTCCCTCCTGTTCAGTCCCGGGGCCTGTAGCACCAAAGCAGAATGTACAATGTCACAAAGATTTTCAGAAACAGCCTTGCTCTCTGCCTCCCTGCCCCCCGAGGTGTTCAGAGCAGAAGAGCACAGGGAGAGTGTGTTCTTTGAATACAGAGTATCTGCTCTGCTTTCAGGCAGTCTCCGCGAGCACCCTGACATTTGTCTTGTGTTTATGGCGGCCCGTGAGTGGCCAGTGCTGTCCAGTCATTTACAGCGCACTTCTCACACTCAATGACTTCCCCTACTAAATGTCATAATTGAAATTGGAGCTGATATTTATAGCTTGTGTGTGTGGAAGTGCATGAAGCGAGATGACTGTGTGAACCAATGCGTGCCTTTTAAACAGTGACACGTTTAAGTGTTTTTTCAGGTATCTGTAATGGAGATTGGTTGTTAAGATTGAGGAAATATGACAAGGGCTACAATAATGACGATACATACCAGTGGAAGTCGGGCCTTGATCTTTAGCATCTGTTTTCCTCAGAGGTACCTGAAAACCATACTTGAGTCAAAGTCCTTACAGTGAAAAGTACTGATACTTATCACTAACAGTATTTTACTCGTACTGAATGTAGGCTCAAAGACTAGTCCTCAACACCTAAGAGAGATGCTAGTGAAAAACAAGAAATATTTAATTTGTGAGGAGAGCAATTATGTTTCTTTAAAACAATAAAATAATGAACACCTGAAATTGCAATAAATCAAGTTCATCTGTTACAAACCTTTTAAGTCTAGGGAGAATAAGGTGTGCAACATTAAATAGTGAACGTGTACTAGGAAACATAAGACACAAACCCGTCTAATTTTTAGTAGAATAAGGATTTATTCCACTGAGAAACGGGATGAAAGAATACCCCGTGATATTTACATTGACATTCAAGTCATGACCAAGAAGATATAATTTATCTTCACAAAAGCAAGGTGCGAGAAAAGAACTAGACCGTGCCAAAACAAAAACCAATCTAACTATACAAGAATAAGTTCTAGTTAAACTAAATTAACCTTCTCCAAAAACCCCAAAGAAATCAACAAAGGAAAGTAATCTTCAGTGTCAATGACGCCCTAAATAAACTACTCCTACTACAAACTGAAAATTACAAAAGGTGCCACGTGTCGCTAAACTAATGTACTATACACAATTGATAACTCAGTGTGGCAAATGTAGATCACGTGATATCTCACATTCTCACCTGTTCTTTTCTCTTCCCCGTTTAATCACAGATAGATCTAACGACCAGAACAGAACAGAAACGGCAAACAACTCAGAGAAAATGATAGAGTGAGCCTCTCTTTTCAAAGAACACTAGGTTTCTCAAAACAGTACAGGGCAAACATGCATCACAGAATGATCACAGAAAAGGTATACTCTAATGTGCAAGCCAACACAGGTGCGCTCTTTATAGGTCACATGGTGCGCCCTCATTGGTGGAGCCGTGATGTATTGTCACAGAGCATCCCGATGATTGACAGATAGATAAGCCAATCAGTTGGCCATTATTGTCCCACTAAGAGTAAAAGAGAGAGAGAGAAGAAAAAGGAGGGAGAAAAACATCGATCCCCAGACAGATAGTAACATGGAACGTAACATCATCACAACAGTCTCTTAAACATATACAAACATTCAAGTCTATAAGCTCATGTGCTCAAAAAGGGCATAAGCAAACCAATAGCCTATCCTTCAAAAAATACAAAGTGTTGCATTTGTGTGTGGTTAAAAACATTCTTTTCTACTCTATACTTTCACTGCTATTTTTCTTTTTTATGCTTTTGCTCCTGACTTTTCCCCTCCAACATACACAAACATATAAGCTTTATAAGTAGGCTGTAATCAAATATTAATAATTTGGCTTACTCTTCAGAACTTATTCCCCTCCGTTTCAGACCGTGTCTCCCCTTGAAAACAGCTGTAATGGTGTTGTGTGAGATTGAAAGCCACCCTAACATGAGCTGAAGTAGTTTTCTGGGAATAATAAAGCCCACCGAATAGAAGTATAAGCCTACAGTTATCTGGCTCCTCTGAGGCCAGTATTGGTGCCTGAGGTTGATTTATGGCAAGGCTGAGCCTTAAACCTTCCGTGCTGCATTGAGTTATTGGTTTATCGAGGAAAGAAGAAGAGGAAGCATAAATGAGTGACACTGAAGAATTATGAGAAATAAGACAAATTTAATGAGATGAATGTACTTTGCCACACTGATTTTTGTCATCAGTGTAATACATGCTGTTAAACATTTAAATAGCATCTAAAGAGCTGCTTATATCTGATATAACTTATGCATCAGTCAGCACTTAATCAGTTTAACAACATATGTCCTTATTTCTCCTTCCTCGATCCAATCGTTTAGATTTAAACGCCATAATATAATGCACCCATGCAGTTGAACTCTGGAGCAATGTTTAATGTGAAGCTACAGCAAATGCGCTTTTTAGTGATTTCATGTTTTTCATTAAAGTCCCTGTAAAGGCAATTCTAAAAAAAATTCTAAACACATTATAAATGTTAGAAATATATTGCTAAAACATATTACAAAGACTGCACTGTAAAAAAATATATTTTCATGATTTGTTATCACAACTTTTTATCTTTTGTCAAATCAACTTCGATAACTAATGTGTAAAGATAACATACTAATTTGAGTTTCTGTTTATTAAACCATTCTTCTTCATTGTATTAACTCAAATTTTTTATTACAACAAACTCAATATTTTAAGGCAACAAGGTAACTTGGTTTTTTAAGTTAAACCAACATTTTTTTTTACAGTGTGTGAACTGTGAAGTACTGAATTCTGGAGTTAGACCATTAAACTGTTTTTCACCATTGCTGTGTTCCGGATTTTTTGGGCGGGCTAAAACAATGGATGACGCACTGGAGCCCCTGAGCTCCTGGACACGCCCCTTGATGACGCACTGGAGCCCCTGAGGCTGGCCCCGCCCCTAACAATAGAGCACATTAACATCAGTTTGCCGCTCAATCGCGAGTTACTGTCAGTAGTACTATTAGTTACTACAGCCTACAGTTTCGTTACGGAAATGCGTACTACCTGGATGCGATCACGTACAAAATAGATCGGTGTCATTATTTACATTTCCGAAAAACGATCACATCAAGAAGAGGTGGATTCATTTTGTGAAGAGCCACCTTGATGGAGACCTGAGGATCGCCGCCAAAACCCGCCTCTGTAGTGATCATTTTACACGGGATAGATTTATAAACTTTAGTCGTAGACAACTGGGATTCACTGATAATCCGCTGTTACTGGTGAATGGGGCCGAACCGACTATCTCCCGCCTCGGCCTTCATCCTCCCGTCGCGCAGACAACTGGTGCCATCATCGGCAGTGCGTGCTGCCCACGGCCCACCACTGAGTGTAAGTTACCTTGTGTGCTTATGTTATAATTATAGTAGGTAGTCCACAGTAACTCCACAGTTGAGTGTGGCGACTGCAGCTTTCCCGCGAGTGGGCGTGGTTTCTAGGCTACTGCTCATTTTTTTATCATTCAAATTTGGCTGGGTGGCTAATAACACATTTTTCTGTGGTGTGACAAACTCAGAACACATACTTAATTTTGACTTTACAGGGACTTTAAGTATACATGTATTTTGAACCCAAACATAGCAGAGTTTGTTCCTTTAGCCTGAAGTAAGTTCTGAGTGAGTTATAGTTTCCCCCAGAGTAAATTCTCTTGTTCCTGACGTTAGAACAAAGAGTGTGTCAGTTAGCACAGCCTCGGCTGTATTTCAGTGCCTGAGTTTACAGGGCAGGCCTGTAGTCTGGCATACACAAAGCGCGAGCCCCATTTTTCACTGTCACATCGCAGTGCAGCACATTTTTAGAGGGGACGGATCTCAAGGTATCAAGCAAGTGCATTTCTCCTGATAAAACACTGTGCAGAAGTGATGGGGTGAATGCTGTCAGCAAAGCACGAGCCAACTTACTGTTTACTATCTTATTCAGAGTCATAATAAAAGTTTTGGTGATTATGCAATTTAATTGTCAATGATGGATGTTTGAAGTTAAGAAAAACATTATTGTGATTAGTGTTTTTGATTTTTGAAATCAACTTTCATGCATTTCGCTTGGGTGGGGTTATTGCTGAACAGTTAGGATGGCCCGCTGGCCCCGGGCCAGTACGAGAGATATTTGGGTCACTTGTTCTTTAGGTCGCCGTTGGTTTGCCTGTATTCTACTTTGCTGTTGCTGCAAATTCTACTGAATTGTGACCAATATATTGTTGTCTAGATTGGGTTTGGGCAAAAATTGCTTATGGACATGAAAGCATCAATGAGAATGTGGTAAAGTGTGTGTGTTATTTCTTTCTTAATGCATTATATGGCATTGTTTTCCATGAAATTATGGATTCAAGTATAATTTCCATTTTTTTTAAATTAATTTCCAGCAATTTCCATCATTGCTTTTTGGTGAAAGTTATTTTCGAAGAGTTTCTTAGCTTTATAAAGACTAAATAAATAAATAAACGTGTTTGAGTATTGTGTATAAAGTAATTAGACCCCTTTATTTCAAGTGTGCTAAATTTCCATGTCATAGCAAAGGGTCTGAATATGCCAGTGATATTTAATTACTTTATTTTTTAATACATTTGCAAAGTAATTATGGGGAAAGGATTGTAGATTGTGTAATACATTACCTTTAAAAGTAATGCATTACAATATTGCGTTACTCCCTAAAAAGTAATTAATGGTATTACTTACTTTTGATGATGAAAAGTAATGACTTGCATTACTTTTGCATTGCTTTTTTTCTTAAATAGTTCTGTTTTTGGCAAAGGTAAAGGCCCTTTCACACCAAAAGTGAATTGAATAAGCCTCCGGCTGAAGGAAATGCAAATCCACACATGTACAGTGTTACATGTACAAATATAAAATGTTTAAAAAAAACAATACAAACACATTGCTCAAAAAGAATAAAAGAAAAGAAAATGGGGCCAGTGAAAATGTTGGCAGGACCCATAATGTTTCAAATGTCACAATGTTTATGCAGCATCAAAACTTAACTTAACTTTGCATTTTTACCTTGCTTTTACTTTGGAGAATTTCATGAGGCCTTGCTTATCTTTGAAGAATGTGCATTGCGCAAAATGTTTTTTTTTACCAGCAATAGCTTTTCATGTTATTTGTGAATAACCTCACAAAGGTGCAATTCAAAAAGGTACGTTCAAAAAGTAGCCTACTAAGAAAATGATCAAAACAGTTTCTGTCCCTACTTCCACATTTTGTCGTGATAACATCCAAGGACAGACGAGGCTTCACAGAATCCTCCAAAACAAGCTTGAAACATTACCAGAGCAGTGTTTCGGTGGTGCGTGGATCAAGGATGTAGCCAAATCTCATATTTTTTGAGTTGTGCGGTGATTGGAGTTGTCTGCAGTACCATGTCTGAGTTGTTTGATCGAGACGCAGAGTGGAAGGCCTGTCTGTCAGCCTCTGCTCCCATGTGTGTGGATTCTTCTGGAATCAAAGCTCCAGGCTGTAAGATTCCTGCTGGGAGGAACTCGGTTTCACTATAATCTAAAGAGAAGTCTGGACTTCTGTTTAGCCCTGAGCGGATGAAGCTTGAAGCTTGAAGCAATAAGAGAGAGAATGTAAAAAAACCCCAGCTAGTTGCATCTTCGAAGACAGAGGAGCTGGGAAAGTTAGTCATGCATGCTTTTGCTGTGACTCCCAGTCACATGCATGCACATACACTATCCCTCGGTTTCACAGACAAGACTTAAGCCTAGTCCCAGACTAAAATTAATGTTTGGGCTGTTTTAACTGAAAGCAAATTGCACAGGCATATCTTAAAATATGTCAATGCCATTGTCAACATTTAAAGCTACTTAGATGTCCTTAACCTAAGGCGTAATCCTTGATTAATCTAAGCCCTGTCTGTTAAACCAGGCCAATCTTTTTTTAGGGTGATCTTGTTCATATTGCGTAGATATTTATATGTATAGTGTACACATAAATTTTTTAACATTTGGATACACACTGAAACATTCTAGATATTAACATCCTAACAGCATCTAAAATATAAATCCATGTAGCCTACATTTAGTAACTTTAGACGTGTAAAAAACGTTATGAATCCCTTGACAACTGGTCAACCTGGAATTATTTATTTTTGGTCAGGACTTGCCTTTTTAAATGGAAAGTTTGCACTGTTTCTGTGCCTGAATTTAAGAATTATTATAATTAACCTTAATGTGCATTTCAATATTTTTCTACTGACTGGTTTATTCTTTAATGATTTTTAATCCGTAATCTAATATCAGAACATAATAAAAGCATTATTGCAAATTAAATGGTACATTTGGTCGAGGTAAACATTTAATCTATATTATAAATAAAATCAACCTATTTAATTGCTCGAGTTCAATATTCTGTAATTTGTAAATATTTGTCTGTACAGTTGCACATTTATTAAGTGTTTACATTTTAGATGCTGACACTCACCGGCCACTTTATTAGGTAGCTACACCTATTCAACTGCTTGCTAATGCAAATATCTAATCAGCCAATCACACAGCAGAAACTCAATGAATTTAGGCATGTAGACATGGTCAAGATTATCTGCTGAAGCTCAAACCGAGCATGAGGAAGAAAAGTGACTTTGAACCTGGCATGGTTGTTCGTGCCAGGCGGACTGGTCTGAGTATTTCAGAATCTACTGGGATTTTCACACACAACCCTCTCTTGGGTTTACAGAGAATGGTCCGTAAAAGAAAAACTATCCAGTGAGCAGCACTTCTGTGGGTTAAAATGCCTTGTTGAAGCCAAATGTCAGAGGAGCGTGGCCAGACTGGTTCCAGCTGATATAGAAAGGCAACAGTAACTCAAATAACTACTACTTGTTGTTACAATCGTCTGCAAAAGTCTGCAGGAGAGCATCTCTGAATGCACAACACATCGAACATTGATACAGATGATATACAGCAGCAGAAGAGACCGAAAACAGGCTCACCAAAATGTTTGGGAAAACGTTGCATGGTCTGATGAGTTTTGATTTCTGCTGCGACATTCAAATGGTAGGGACAGAATTGGGCATAAACCACATGAAAGCATGGATCCATCCTGACTTGTATTAACGGTTCAGGCTGATGCTGGTGTAATGGTGTGGGGTATATTTTCTTGGCACATTTTGGGCCCTCTTTGTACCAATTGAGCATCGTTTAAATGCCACAGCCAACCTGAGTATTGTTGCTGACCATATCCACCCCTTTATGGCCACAGTGTACCGTCTTCTGATGGCTACTTCCAGCAGGATAACCCACCTTGTCACAAAGCTCAAATCATCTCAAACTGGTTTCTTGAACATGACAGTGACTTCACTATACTCAAATGGCCTCCACATTCACCAGATCTCATTCCATGGAGCACTTTTGGGATGTGGTGGAACAGGAGATTCGCATCATGGATGTCCAGCCGACAAATCTGCAGCAATTGTGTAATGCTATCATGTCAATATGGACCAAAATCTCTGAGGAATGTTTCCAGCACCTTGTTGAATCTATGCCACAAAGAAAAGTCAGTTCTGAAGGCAAAAGGGGGTCCAACCCGGTACTAGCAAGGTGTACCTAATAAAGTGTCCGGTGAGTTTGTTGATATTGTATATTATTTTTAATATAAGTGTCTATCAATTCACCTTTGGCTAAGCCCCGCCCCCCTTAGTTACTGTTGCTACGTTCGTCAACTTCATCTGGGCTCTGGTTTGGTATCAACATGGCTTATGCTGTGACAGCTCTTCCTGCTGAAATTTGATCAAACTTTTATAAAGCAGCAAATAAAGTGTCCGATAGAAGTAGGCAAAAGGGGCTGCAATATGCGTTCGAAGGCTATATTCAAGACATACCGGTGAAACGCAAGCAACAACAAGGCATCCAAATAGAGGCAAAAGCATAATAGTCACAGTCAAAAAAATAACCACCGCATATCCTAATCGAGACGGAGGCTGGGACTAACAATATCAAGGAGCAACACTGTTCATGCAAAGCTGGGTAGGTCTCTATACACTTAACGTTATATAATCGTTATTACAAAGCAAACGGACTACGCGAGTATAAAGTTGTATTTATTAGCAGCGTGTGCTAGCGTATCAACAATTAGGGTAGAGAACCGAAATCATAACCTAAAACAGAATAAAACTGTCTAACTAGTATAACTTCACAGTAAGGTTAAAAGCTAAATGTATCTTAGAGCACACAAAAGTGTGCTTGTTGATCCTTGAGGGGTTTCGCTGACTGTGAGGACGTCCACACAGTTTAATTCAAAAACGACACTTGTCAGGATTTGACTTCGGTTTTGGGAAGGGAAAAAAATTGACACCCCCCTCCAATCTCTCTGGGAAACGCGTATCTGTGTTACAAATGCCCCAGGCACAACGTTTAACCATATTTTTGATAAAACTACAACGGTAATAGCCTGCCGAGGCCCGAGACCAAAAATATGAGACGCCTGTGTTAAAGTCAATGGAGCGCTGTGAAAAAGTGTCGGACCTCTGTGGGAGCTCGTTCTTGGCTGCGCTGTAATTGGTCAATCTACATTCTAGGGCGTGGCTTAGCCAAAGGCGAATTATGAGCAACTAAAATGTTTGTGTGCTACACTTCACACTTAAATAGATGTGGATTTGTTATTGTCTAAGATGACATTATCTGTTGCTCTCTCTCTTCACTGCATGCGTATTACCTCTTGGCCAGTGATATTGATTGCATGATGCATGATGGGCTACTGAACATTTGATAATTATCCCTCCAATACAGCTCCAAGGTAGATTTATGTTAATTGGCGAATGATTTATCACAATAACCACCATTTTAGACACATTATTGGCTTATTGTAGAACAAGAGAGAAAGACGTTGGGAATAAGGTTTTAATAAGTGATTTGTTTTAGCACATTAGTTTCCCTGTTAAACCATCACTTGTATTCGCAAACCTACGACTTCTGTCGCAGACACTGATGCTAATGTGAACATCATGTTAGTACATTCTATTGTGATATAACATCCTCCCTCCCCTGTGGGGATCAGTACACACGCCGCCCACAATCACCCTTCATACCCCGTCACTGTTGCAGTGTGTTCATCAACAACAAAGACTGTCCAGGCTTAATAAACGATAGCCAATTAAGGTAGTGATCTGTAGCTCTCTACTTATCTAGTTTCTCTGCACTCTGCTCAAATGCCTTTGTGCCCCATTGAAAACACTAATGGTCTCAATTAGCACATGCAAATATTTACCAAAGAATGGCATATGTGATTTATGACAAGCTCACTAAATGCTCCCCCCTCCTTTTTTATGCAAAAATGCTAATAATTGCACGCATACATGCACATATACATGTATTTGTACTTTATAACTCTGCATATTAATGTGTGTGTTTGAATATTTGAATTAGTGAATTTGTGTGTGTGTGTGTGAGTGTGTGTGTGTGTGTATATACATTCTTCTTATTCAATCAAATTTTCGTATTATTGATGGATGTTTTTATGAATATGTACATTCAGAACTGTTTAGAAGTTTGAGTCGGTAGGGTTTCAAAACTGTAATATTGTGAAATGCTATTACAAATTAAAATTCTATTTGAATATATTTTAAAAGGTTATGTATTCATGTGACGGCAATGCTTAATTTTGAATGTGTCCTTGTTGAATAATAGAATTCGTTTTTTAATACTGACCTCAAACTTTTGAACAGTGTATTTCACACATTTTTTTAAATCCTCTAATGTATTATGTTAATTCTATTATTATTTTGAGTGCTGTAAAATTGCGATTAATCACATCTTGCATATGTTTTTGTTTAGATAATATATGTGTGTATATTTTTATATATATTTATGTATAATGTATGCGTGTACACGTATACAATAACTTTTATGTTAGGTGCGATTTAATCGATTTGACAGCACTTTATTATATTATAATGTATTATATTATATTATATATGCATTGTTCAACTCAATGTTCAACTGTATGTATTGTTTTAGCTTAGACTAGAGCATACAAATTAAGAAATACAATGAAAAGTCTCTCTGCTAAGAGTGTCTTGCTGTAGGATTAGAGAGCCATTTCAGTTCAATGTGTTCCAAAGCAGCAAAAATTAACAGGAACAAATACCTCAAGGCATGTTCAAAAGCATCAGAGAGTTGACCCAATGCCTCTATTTTTATAAAATACACCACTTACAGCGTTAGGGACAACTTGAATCACATCTGCAATGTGTTTGTAGCTCTGTTTTGATCTCAGAAATCAGAAAGACCCTTCAAACTACAGATGTAGCCACACCTCATCAAAATACACTTGTATGAATAGCACTCTCTCCCATCCTATCCCATCCCTCTCTCTCGTCCACCCTTTGATGTGTTGAGAATGAGGGTTGTCAAGTCTAATTCCATTGCAGCAATTTGTCCTGCACCAACCCACTTTCAGGACTTGTGTGCGTACCTTCTTCAATAGCGTCCTCTTAAACAGAGGATGGACCCCATAAAACACATTTAAGTCATTGAGAGACCCTTTTTGAAATGGTGAGAATGTGCACATGCTATCTTATCTCGCTGCATAGAGAGAAAAAATATATTTTTGCTACTTTAAAGGTGTCTATTTTATATCTGATGCAACAAATCAAGGGGTGTTATATCAGTAAAGCTGGACAGTATGAGTTTAAGCCCTGCTGTTATGAACCTCAAGGGTTCCTCAAGTGTTCTGTAAAACTACAGATCGAGTCTTAAGGAGTCCCAAAACCTCTCAGTGTGGTGTGAAAAACACTCAGAGGGGTAAAGATAGACACTGATGTAACTGACCCCTCTGGCCCCGCCAGGGCCCATTAGGGGGCCTTGGCAAACTTCCAAAGGGGGCACAGGAAGACTTACAATTATTGTTATTTAAAAAAAACAAAAAACCTTAATTGAAATGCCAAGAAATACAATCAAGAGTGTCACACCCCGAACCAACCCCCCCCCTCCCCTCCAACCCCCTCCCCTCAATACTTTTTTTTTTTTTTTTTCGGAGAACAACATAGTAAAAAAAAAATGTTTGGGTAATCGATAGGTTGAGCAACTAATCGATGGGTCAATGGACTAATCGACAGATTGACCAATCGACAGATTAATCGCCCAAATTATATATTAATCTATAGACCAGTCGACTAATTGATAGTAATAGATTGACTGCAGCCCTACTTGAAACTTTATGTGGAATCGCATAATTAGAATCAGAGTTAATTTAATATCAACAGTTCAACACTCAATAATTATAAAAAACAAATCAAATATTAGCAGCTATTTCATAATTCTAGCAGAAATGCTAGAGGAAAAATCCTAACCAATTTAATGGTGGACCTTCAAATATTATGTTAGAACAATGGTCTTTGAGTCAAAGATTGAGAACCACTGCTCTAAGCATACACATGTGTTTACATTGTCAGGCATAACTGTTCTGATTTTTCAGTAAGGCAAAACTGGAGAATTATTCTGAGCCTGACCAGGAAGGTAGAAAAGAGTCTTGACTATTCAAATTCTTAGTTCAAAGTATCAGTAAAACATCTGACCACATCCATAATTATGAAATATTCTTAAAAATACTCACAAGTGCATTGTGATGCACACAAGCAGGTGCATTAACGTTTGTCATAACAGTTTTTTTTTTTATTGTGCTTAGAATATTTTTTTTGTAGGGAGGAAATACCACACATTAGTTGTCTTCCACTTGACAGATGTCACTGAAATTGGTGTCCCGAGAAATCACACCCGTCTCTGTGACAGCGATAGTCTGTATAATCGGCCAAAATAAGTCTGTTTGGGATTGCTGACATCAGGTTGGTTGACATGTCTTTGGAAGGCAGAGTTTTGGATAGAGGGCGTTTGATTGATTTAGAAACTTACAACACGTTGACACATATTGTATGTATGGCTGACGGAGTTTAGCATTAACATTCTAATAGCAATCAGGTACTTGCTAGAAGCAAGGTACCTTTTGAAATTGGTGTGATGCTTTAAAAGTTGCAATGAAACGGAAGTAGCCATCAATATTTTTTTTCCCGTATTGTGACATAAATTTAAGTTAATTGGCTTATCGGGAAAAACGATAGGGTGAGGACTTGGTTCTATCCACCAGTTAGATATGTGTGTTGCACTCAAAAAAATGGAGGCAGATCTGAATGCCAGGAAATGTGAATGCAAGTTTGCCATGGATTGTAAGAAAGGGGCGGGGTTTAAATTCAAATATTTGAGTCCAGAATACAGTAAATCACCAGGAAGACGTTTTATATCATTAACTCTTTCCCTGACATTGACAGAAATTTCCGTCATTTATGAGACAATGCTTCACCGCCATTGATGGAAATTTCCGGCTGTTTACCGTGTTTTCACTTTTATACGGTAGGGGGCGCTATTACTATTATTATTTGGTATCTTCTGAAAGAGTACTGAATCTCCAGATCAAAACATAGGCGAAGAAGAAGCAGAAACAAGCGATATCATGAAAGCAGATGCATATGTAAAATAATGCGATCATCAACATTAAACGGCATAAAAATCAAAACTGCCTAATGTTACTGAATGAAATGTTGACCCAGGACAAGCTATAGGACTGTGAAACTTTGGGGGTGTTGATGGACTCGATCTAGTCCATCTATTTTTTTGATCATCATTCTGGATCTGGATGTAGTCTTTGACAAAGAAAAGATTTTCCCAGCTTTTTGCACAACACAATTGCTTTTTTAACTTTAATTGTATAACTGATTTGTTTTTTTTACCCACATTCAAGTGATGATAAAAAAAGGAATGCATGAAGCTAGAATTACATTTTGTTTGTTTTAAAGCAGAGCGTCTGTACTTTCTTTTGATGTGCATATTCTGATATTCATACAACAAAATATTCATGAGGTCATTGACATTTTGTGAAAATGATCAAAAATGTTGGCGGTGGCTGGCAATTCTTTTTTAAAAACGCTAGAGGGGAAAGAGTTAAAAAATGATAAGGTAAAAACAAAAACAAAATAAACGTACACAGATTAATTGTTTACAACTGTCCATTTAGAAAATGAATAAACAATGTATAGCCTAGCACATAGAAAATAGGGAGTGGATATAATTTTTTCATCTATTATTTTTTGTTATTGAACAAATCATTGGCGATTCGGAGATAAGTACTGTATGTTTTATGACAGACAGGCTGTGTGTGCTGCAGTGACGTGCTGTATGAAAGACAAATGGGTTGCTGCAGTAACATGTTGTACAGCAGAAAGAGACAGGCTGCACGGTGCTGTGGTAATACTAATATTTTGTACTGAGGACAGACAAGCTGTGTTGCTATAGAAACATATGTGTTGAACTGAGGACAAATCAGTTGTGTGCTGCTTTGTGTGTTTTACGAAAGACACAAGAACAAGACTGCCGTTTCAGCAACATGTGTTAGCGCACACAGATGGGCTGCTAAAACCAAATACAAGTCCATGCCTTGCATTTTGTAACTTGATTCCAGTAACTTCACATATGTTGCTTTTAACTTGGAAACTTGATTCTCTAACCCGTGCTGCTGTAATATAGTGGGCAAACAGATTTTTGCAGTAGCTTTACACAGTGAGTGTGAGAGAATATGTGTGTGTTAGTGAGTGTGTTAGTGAGTGAGTTTGTATATTTGTTTTCCATGGTAAGACTATTAAACCTTAAACTATGTAATTTCCTCATAAAAAATTATAAAAATTAATTAGGTCTAAAACTATGATACAAACCACTTCGAAATCCATGAAAATTATTTGTATAAATATTTCACATATGACTATACTTCAGTTGCATCGTCTTTCTCTTAAACCCAACATCTGTACCACTAATTCAAATTATTTAAAAGTTAGTCTACGTTTGCCAACGAAGCAATGGTTAATGGTGAAGAGCTTGCTAGCTATGCTATTGGCCAAGAAACAGACAGTTAGACCCCCCATTAAACACAATACTATTTTTGGAATGTGGTGGAAATGCCAGAATTCTCCAGAATTCTCCAGTTGTACATTTATGTACACTATCGAATGTTGTTAATGGGAAAGAAAAAAAAGTAGCAAGAGTATTAAAATATTTTTAAGAGAGTTTGTTCTAAAAAAACACAGGGCCAAAAGTGCCCTAGCAGCAAAAACATGAATATGCATCATGCAGCAGATCAGTTGCAATATTCTGTTGTGTAGCAGAGAGATAGGATGTGTGTTACTGCCGCACCATGTTGTAAAACAGACAGTCATGTTGCGTGATGCTTCAGGGATGCATGTTGCACAGTAAGTAAAAAGTCTGTGTTCTGCTGTATTTTTTTTTAAATGTGAGCAGTCAATTTGATATTGTGATCTTCATGGTTCTAGATCCAGGTTTTCTGTGGCTGTAATGAACATAGTTGATCTCCTTCAGGCTGGTCTCTCTGTCTCATTCTCTGATTAGCTGGTTCTCCCCCTCTCCCCCCCTTCTCTCTGTTTTTCTGGCCTACAGTTTAATTTATGTGTCTTCTGCCTGAGAGAGGGGAACAGACCCGACATTACAGAGGAGTGTAATTTATATTGATTTACCTTTTGGATGGAGGGATGGCTGAGGAAAGAGGGAGAGATGGGAGGAAGAGAGGGATGAAGGATGGGAAGTCTCATCTTTGAAAAGCCCATCCGTCTTTGCAAGGGGAGCCGTGGCAACCCTTTAACCTCCACAGATGAGATGTCTGTGCGTACACGGGATGTGTGTGTGTGTTTGTGAATTTGTTGTGTGCATTTGTGATGTACCTTCACGCCTCAGGGGAATTGAAATTAATAGCATAAGGGTTGCTTACATGCGTGCAAGATTTTTTCCTCACAAAAGGCCCAACAAAAGCAAAAAGAACATTTGCCCCTTACCCATTCAAGCATGCGCCAGTGTATTGTACAGGAAGAGCTGCAGTATAGATCACTGGCTTCATTCATGTTTCTCTTGATCACACTTCTTTCCCTAGGCGGAATAAGACGTCCGTCTGTCTGTCCTGACATGAAATCTAAGAGGACATGTCAGTTTGAATGGACAGTTTCTGGTATAGATGTGTCTGTTTGAAATCAAAGTGAGTGAAAGATATTGTCAGAATCACTGTTCCTAGAGCATAGCTTTTACTGAATGCACCAGAATAATTTAATTACATCTGCTGAGCAAAATATTGCCTGTAGCTCCTAGTGAAAAGAGTATTTATTCTCTTTTTTTCCTTTTACACATGCTCTGTTTTTTAAGGGAAGCTGCAGGCTTTCAGTTTGGCCATCATCAGCAGAAATGGCTGACTCCATTTAACCTCCAAAAACCCTCAGCCGCTTTGCAATGACAGACCCATTCTTAAAAATGTGTTTCTGACCCACACATACACAGCAAGTCTTCATTGTAGAACCCAGTACAAACAAATGAGAGACGTTTTTAGACAATAGTAGCAAACATCTAAAATGTTTTCTTTTTAAGAAAAAGTAAATTAATAATCCTATATGAAAAGTGAACTTTTATCATAGGATTTCTGTGATCACTAGGGTGTCTGTGATATAAAATAAGCTAATCATGCTCTTTCATTAAAAAGACGTTAGAATACTATTTATGTATGAAATATACACTAATATTTATGCGAATGTGAATGACATCCGGATATCCATCGGCAGTGTGTCTCGGGTTGCTGTGAAAGCTTATTGTTTGATGGTGATCAAATGTTTTCAAAACATAAATGTGTGACATTACAGTTATTGACCAGTTCCGGTATGTGTCCAGCGATTAAACACTGGTGTAAAAGGGGGTCTGGCTGTTTTGGCAACGCAGAGGAAACACCTGGAAAATATTGTGCACTCAGCCTTACAAATCATTGGCTGCGATTCTCACCTTCATCTTTGACATCTGTGTCCAGCATTTAGTGATAAGGTCTGAAAATTCCCTGAGACTCTGAACCTGTCGGCTTCTGTTACTTATCCACAGGGAAAAAACTCAAAACAAAGACCCAATAATTGGCTCTCATAACTGCATAGTAAAATTTTCCAGCTATTGAATTTCCAGTGAACGCATGAGAACTGTCAATTGACAATCCTCATTAACAGAAGTCTTTTACAAGTTCTCTACTTTGTCTGAGTTGATCAGCTGCTTGGTTTTTGGCTTGTACTGTGTGCCCTTTACATTTACATCCAGAGGTTCTAATTGTCATATTTAATGTCTTAGTTCTGGTTCTGGTATGATTGGCCACACAGCGTAAATTGAACTGATTCAACTGATTATAATAAAAACAGTCAGTATCTGGTGTGACCACCATTTACCTCACACAGTGCAACACATCTCCTTCACATGGAGTTGACCAGTTTGTTGATTGTGGCCTGTGGAATGGAACACCGTGTTGTATACGCTGATCCAGAGCATCCCAAACATGCTCAATGGGTGACATGTCCGGTGAGTATGCTGCCCATGCAAGAACTGGGATGTTTTCAGCTTCCAGGAATTGTGTACAGATCCTTGCTACATGGGGCCGTGCATTATCATGCTGCAACACGAGGTGGTCGTGGATGAATGGCACAACAATGGGCCTCAGGATCTCATCACGGTATCTCTGTGCATTCAAAATGCCATCAATAAAATGCACCTGTATTTGTTGTCCATAACATACGCCTGCCCATACCATAACCACCATGGGCCACTCGATCCACAACGTTGACATCAGCAAACCGCTCACCCACACAACGCCATACACGCTGTCTGCCATCTGCCCTGTACAGTGAAAACCGGGATTCATCCGTGAAGAGAACACCTCTCCAAATTGCCAGACGCCATCGAATGTGAACATTTGCCCACTCAAGTCGGTTACAGCGACGAACTGCAGTCAGGTCGAGACCCCGATGAGGACGACGAGCATGCAGATGAGCTTCCCTGAGACGGTTTTTGACAGTTTGTGCAGCAATTCTTTGGTTATGCAAATTGATTGTTGCAGCAGCTGTCCGGCTGGCTGGTCTCAGACGATTTTGGAGGTGAAGATGGAGACGGCTTATGGTTGAGAAATGAACATTCAATTCATGTGAGTCTGATTCTGTGAGTGAGCACATTAGTTTTCACAGTTGAAAACCAAAGAGTGCATTGTACATTTCTCCGTGTATATATTTTTCCTCTGGCAACAAAAAATACAATGTTGCAGAGATGAAAGAACAGGAGCTGATTTGCTTTTTGTAAGTGATAGATGGGTCAAATGTGATACCAAATAGGGCTGTTCACAAAAAACTCCATCAATCTCAGTAGGTCTTTTAAGTAATATAAATCTGCATGTCATCAGCTTAATAGCGATAGCCGAGACAACAACAGATGATTTGACCGAGGGGATGCATGTTGATTATGAAAAGGAGAGTCCTAATGCTGGGGGACACCTTGAGTGAGGGGTGCATTGGAGGATGTGTGTTTGTGGAGAGATGATAAATCGTCTGTCAGAGAGGCAGGAAGTTAACCAGGAGAAAGCGGTGCCAGAGATACAAATAGCTGAGAGTCGAGAAAAGAGTATGTCGTGACAGACTCTGTCAAACTGTACTCAGATCAAGCTAAATAAGAATTCCAAAGGCCCCAGAGTCTGCAGAGATGAGAAGGCCATTATTGACTGAGGAAAGCTGTCTGATTTTTGTGGAATTGACAAAAAAAACAAAAAAACTTAAAAGGCTTGTGTGACTGTAGAGAGGCCAGGGGCTTTAGTTATTCAACTCAGATGTAAGCCAGGATTTTTAAGTTTTGGTGACTGCAGCAGTTTTTACGTTCAGTGGGATAGTGACCGAAGCAACATGTTTATTTATCAAGTGAGAAATGGACTTTAAAGATGTCAGACAGCAAGGTCCCTCTCAGAGGGGTTGGGACAACTTCAAACTGATGAGATAAGTTACATTTTGGAATTAATACTTTGACAGTGGATGTATGTATAAACCCATGGACGGTTGTCCCTTGGGGTGTGTGTGTGTACATGTAAGCTTGGTATGAAAACTAAAAGGGTCACATAAGTAAAGTAAGCTTTGGGGAACCTGGGTTTATGGTGTTCATGGCTTGCATCATGCAGGGATCAAAACAGCAACCTTTCAGCTACTTGTCCATAGCTTTAGCCACCACACCACACCACACCACACCACACCACACCACACCACACCACACCACACCACACCATCAAACTCTTTTCTGCTGTCAATCCCGGATGTTTCCTTTGACTTGAGAGCTGAGCAATGATGTAATTTACTGAAGCCACAGACACACTAGACTTCCATTCATACGCATGTGAACACGGGAAACCGGAAGAACACGCTTTTAGACTTTGCATTCATCTTCGAATGAAAGTTCAAGTTTAATGAACCTTTGCACATATGACAAGTGCACGTGTGTGACTTAGCTGATTTAAACATCACAGATTGACCTCTTGGCTCATCTCAAAGCGCACAATGCTGCCAGTTTGCAGTGTTGTGGGAAGTTGGAGTAAATTGTGTACTTTATACTTATTATTTATTGAACAATAGTAGCCATTATAAACTTTGTAGTTAATATATATAATATATTGTAAGTTGTATTTTGAATACCTTAGGTTATGTCTGTAATTTGAGAAAAAAAACTTGAGTTTGCTGCATTGACAAACAGAAATCTGCTTGCTGACTTTATTTATGCTCACACCAAGAACAATAACTTCAATGAAAAATAATGATAATGTATGCATAAACAATGATGTCGGCTCCCACACCAACGGATGATAATGTTCTGTTTATTAAAAGCTCTATCGCAGTTTTGTCATCTGCCGCTTAAAAACCCTTGAGCTCTTTAAAGTCAGGTGAACTTGTTTGGCTGTCATAGTTTTTTTAATTCATCAGCTGTAAAAAAATAGTTCAGAAAATTATTCCTTTGATAACGTTCCTTTTAGTTATTGTTAAATACCTAAGTTAGAATGACTATTGAAACTATATTTATCATCATAGTTATCATCCTTGGTGTGAAAAGACCTTTACTCTTAATTTTGAGAACATACTTAAACATCCAATATAGTATAAATACAGTTAATGACACACACTCTAGTTCACCTATATAGTTTCTCACGCTTACAGCAGCTGTCCAAGTGAGATGACAGGAAAGTGTGCTAAGCTAAAAGCTATTCCTAATAGACCAGCTTTATCTACTATTCTATGTATCAGTATCCATGCTGTAAACAACAAAATTGACTTCCTCGGCTCGGGTTACAGCTGACTACTCTGCTTGATACCTAAAACTCCAGTGTTTTTGTGGTAAAGAAACATGGCATCCTGACAACATCCCATACATCACCAGCTTTTGTTTAGAGGTGCATGTTGTAGTATCTGCTCATTCATCTGGCATAATTCAATACTGCGCTGACTTTGTCTATAAGCACTAGTGAACATTCTTTGTGGGGTCACGAGAGCTGCAAAGGCTAAAGGGTTTATAGAAGGCTCCACTGGTTTTCTTCAGATTTAGTCATCAGCATGAGCTATTAGTGTGCTGATGTTCGTACGTCTAGACTTACGCCTAACAAGTAAGATTTCCTTTAACCAAGTCATGGCTGTGCTAGTCCACCAGCTAGAAGTCTCGAATGCTAACCAAGGCTTCATTTATTTAACCAAAAATGAAACGGTAATAATGTGAAGTATTTTTTACAATTTAAAATAACTATTTTCTATTTGAATTCACATTATCCTTCAGAAATCTATGGTGATTTGGTGCTCAAGAAACTTTTATTATCAATGGTGAAAATGTTTTTTTGCTGATTAATATTTTGAGTAACGTTTCCACAAATGTTCAAATTTTGGGGTAAGAAAAAAAAAAGATGGATTCATTAAATTGATCAAAAGTGACAGTAAATGTTGCAAAATGTTTCTATTTTAAATAAATGCTGTTCGTTCAAATATTCTTATTTTTCATAGAATCCTGAAAAAAATGTTAGACCAAAATATTAAGCTGCAAAAACTGTTTTTCAACATTGATAATAAGAACCATTGTTTCACCAAAAATAACTGATGACAATTGAACACCGAATCAGCATATTCAAGTGATTTCTGAAGGATCAAGTGACTGAAGACTGGAGTAATGATGCTGAAAATAAATACTTTTCAAAATATATTTAAATAGAAAACATTATTTTAAATATAAAACAACATTACCTGATTTTACTGAGTTTTTAATCTAATAAATGCAGTCTTGGTATAAGAGACTTCTTTCAAAAAACATTAATCAACCCTAATTATTCTATACTTTTGACCGATTATATATTAGATAAAAGTTCCAGCGGGTCCAGGAGAGTAATTAGTCCAGGAACACAAAGCTAACACCAGAGCCAATATGGTCTAAAGCCACAGCCAAATGCACACTCACTCCAGGAGGTGTGTGTGGTTTCTCTCATTCCTCACTTATTATGGACGCATACACACCTTACGAAGCCTTTTTCAATTACCCAGCTCTGTCATTCTTTTTGCCTGCTGTAATTAATGAGCTTTTATGAATCCCAATCTGATCTCAGATCGGGTCTGGACATATTTGATAAGCAAAATGGAATCTGTGAAAGGCCATGCTGAATGGAAATGTAATTACCTCAGGGTCTGGGCATACGTGAGCAGCCAGTCTGCGCACCCCTCCTTCCAAACTCAGGTTAAACGTGCTCATCATCCTCCACTAATAAAGCACCGGACGCTGCGGCGCTTGAGCGATTTGTTTTGGCAGGTTCCAGATGCGTGCTTCTCTCTTATTTGCCTTGGTTAAGAGTCCCTAAAACAGCAATCGTTTAATCAGGCTAATGTTCCAGCTCGATAGGTCTAATGAACTTCAACTGGGTTCTGCCATCTGAAACGTTTTTCTTTTGCTCGCTTGCTTTAAGACACAGATTCCTTCACGTTTTGATGAGCATGGTGTGAATATCCCACCCTGTCAACACCCTCTCCTGCTCTTTGGTTCGGAAAAACAATTTAATGTAGTAAAATGAGTTCATAGTCTAGCAAATGCAAATTTATGCTAGCATTCACCCGTAAAACACCCATTGCCAGTCAAGATGTTTTCCTGAGCCAGTATTTTACATGTATTTTACACAAACAAAAGAAAGTTAACATGAATATATACCATAGCCTGATCAAATTAAGACACTTTTGCTTTCTTGTTGTTCTTTTGAGGTAAATCCTGGGGATTCTTGTCTTTTATATGAGGGATTTTAATTATTTTGCATAGTAATTCAGCCAACTGAATTAACTTTTTTCACCTTTAAAAAGGTCTACTTTTGCCCCCCAAAGACATGATCTGGATTTCAATTGGTATCATATGTGATAGTACCTCCAGAAACGTCTACTGTAGGTTTACTTATGAAATCCCAGTTACCTGAGAAAAGGAACGAGGCGCAGCATCAGTTGCTGAAGCAATGGGGAAGTGCCCTCGCGGAACCCGGTGTCTGAGGCGCGTGTACAAACATGCCATACAATGGCCGACGCAGTGCGATGATGTTTCAAGGTCAAGGTAAGAAGGGCGGCTGAGAAGAGCACGTCTGAAGGAAGCACGCAGGCATGCCCAAAGCTTAGCAGGCGGCGCAGTGTCTTGTTTCCTTTCTCTGGGAACCTAGACAATCCCTTTCAAGGAAACTTCTACGCTGTGCCAGCTGCTGACACTATGGGGACTCCATACCATGCTGACCAAAGCCTGCTTGTTGTGCTCAAACTAACAATCTAACCACTAAAACTCAGAGGCCTCAGCCCTGAGCCATTAGCATGTCAGCGGGCGAGCGGGCCTTGCAACGTATTAAAAGCAGTTAGACAAAGCCTCAGCTAAGTCGATGACCCCCAACGAACAACAATAGGAACAAAACGGTCTGCTATAGTAAGCATTTTAGCTCACTCTTCGGGTAAGGAGTGGGACGAACCTACTAAAGGCCAATTTATACTTCTGCATCGGGTGCGCGCAGTAGGTACGGTGTAGCATACGCATAGACGTGTACCATACGCCGTACCCTTCGCCGTACCCTGACGCGCACCTCCTCAAAAATGTAACTACACGTCGCGACGACGCGGACCGCAAGATCTGTGATTGGTCGGCTTGGTAGCATTGCGTTTCCTCCTACGCATTTCCGGCGTGTTCTTCTGCACCGCCCGCCATTTTTTAAATTCAGACAGTAATTTCACTAAAATTTACTGTTTTTCCAACTCGATAAGCTCCAGCTCCAACATGATCCGCTCTCTTTCAGTCGCCATTGCTTATAGTAGCCAAATCAAAACAGCCACGAGGAATCTATACACAGTGGAACATTAAAACCCGCCCCCGCCAACTAGCTTTCGGCGGTGTAACTGCAGAGCTACGCAGACATAAACGCAGAAGTATAAATGCTCACGACGACGTCGCCTATGACGTACACTACGGCGTACACCCGACGTAGAAGTATAAATCAGCCTTAAGAGCCACACGAGCCAGGCTCCCATACTTTAAATTCCCTCTAAAAACAGCCTCTTGTACCCCAACACCCCCTTCAGAGGAAACAGTAGGGGAGAGGGGAGTCTTGAAGAAAGGAAGGAGGAAAAGAATGAAAAAAATCCCTCAACCACTCTCCTATTTTTTATCACCCAGATCTATGTGTGAAGGTGGTTCCTCAGAAGGAGAGCTACTGTAGCTTTAGCCACACTCGCCCTTTGCTCTTCATATATTGGGTGCTTCTCATATCTATTTGTGGATCCTTGTTTCCTTTTCTCGCTTCCTTTCCTCATGTCTCAGCACCCCCCCCCCCCCCCCAATAAATAAGCAGTTGCAGTGAATGTTCATACATGACTATGAAAATTCTGATTATTACAGGAATACACCAAATAAAAGGTTTTATTCAGATTTCTAGTAACCTGAATATTGGCTTAATCTGGTTAAAGAATTTACACGGCACTTAATTCATAATCAATAAATTACTAAATTCTGATTGATATCAGAATGTTTATGTTCATGTGTTATGTATACACAGTCAACATCTTATAGGGAGTGAATAAATTACAGCAGAGCATGTCAAAGCACCTGAGTCATGTTTAATCCATATTTCCCACCAGAAATTCCCTCAACCAGCTCGAAGAAGCACTCTCTGGACCAGACAAATGGTATTTCTGGGAATCCCAGGAGGAGTAAAATCATGCATCATGGATACAACTGGGATGAGGTAGGGCGAAGTGGATGAGACTGGATGGAGAAGCCATTGAAAAAAATAAAAATAAAGAGTGGTGCTGCTATTCGACAGAATAAGGTACTGTAGAACGGAGTGAAGGCAGGAGTAATGTGGCCTGGTGTGTGTGTGTGCAGAGAGGGGCGTGTGTGTGTGTGTGTGTGAGAGTCTGATGCTGCTGTTCCTGCAGTAGTCCTGTAGTCACCCTCATTGAGCTGGTGAGCCGGTCGGCTGCTGCTGTTGCTGATACTGCTGCAGGAGAGGATTCCTATCTGATGCTGGGATAGTCACATATACTACATCAGAGCGAAGGCAGGCAGAGGTTTCCGCTAACCTTCCTGGGTCCCGTTGATACCCCGCATTGTTTTTACGAGGAAAGAGGAGGAAAGAGACTCTTCAGGTGTGAAAGGAACTCTGAGAGAGGAGGCGTGCTTGGCTGGGCTGCACTATAGGGGGCGAAGGTAGGGGATCTTTCCTTTAGGGGGGTCACAGGGCATATGACACTGTGTGTATTTGTGAAAGATATGGAACAGTGTGTATAAAATGCAGGTGTTGCTTGAGTTTATGTATGGCGGTAAGATACAATCTAAGAGATTGCATTAACTTGATCTGTGTGGTTACACTGCAGGCACTGTGTCAGGGCTTTTAGCTCAGTGGGTGCACAAGGTTCAGTGTGTGTGTGTGTGTGTGTGTGCTCGTGTGAGTCAGGTTTTGCCTACATTTGAGGATCATAGATAGAAAAACCTGAAATAAACTACACTGTGTGACCAGCCAAAAGTCCCAACGGCGGCTAATTTAGTTTAACTAAATTTTAGTTAAATTTAGCACATAGTACCCATTTAGTAAAGTGTACTTATACTTAAAACTTATACTTACACTTAAACTAATAATTATAATAACAATAATTAAATATATTAAAATGATGTATATTCATTTATTAGTATAATAATAATCACAACAACAATAATAATAATAATTATTATTATTTTTATACAGTAAATAATAAACAAATAAAACAAATAATAATAGTAACTTAAAACATAATACAAATAAAAATGTAAATAATAATAATAACAGTAATAATATATTATTTGTATTATTATAATACAGTACAACACTCTTTAATAATAGAAACAATTACAATATCAATGTTATTATTTAGGAAAACACACTTTAATACTAATACTAAATATTTATAACTAATTTGATTAATAACTTCATATATATTATATTTTAATTACATTTACAGTTAAATGTATGATTATTATATTAATATTATCAGTATTAGTAGCATACAGTAAAACACAATCTTTAATTATTATTATTAATGTTATTATTAGTAGTAGTAGTGTAAATTAACACACACTTTTATTATTATTATTATACAGTAAAACACACTATTTAATAATTATACATTTTTATAAATTTGATTTATTTTATATTCCATTTTAATTACATTTACAGTTATATTTATTGTTATTATTATTATTATCATCATCATCATCATTATTATTATTAGTAGTACTAGTAATACACTCTTTATTAATAATTATAGTATGCGTTTTCTAAATAGTTTTAATACATTTAATTACATAATCATTTATTTTGTTATTTGTATCATTATTGTATTATATTATACATTAAAACAACAACAGCAATAACAACAACAACAACAACAACATTGAAAGTGTGCTTTTTTCTGTTCATGTAAGTGGATGGGAGATTTTACAGGGCTTTTATGATTAAAACTGGTCCTTTTCAACCAAAAGTAGTCATTAGGGCCCGAGCACCAATGCTGTGAGAACCCTCTTAGAATTGCTCCGTTTATTATTAGGTGTTCAAGCACGAAGTGCTGAAAACCTATTGTAATTGTACCGATTTTTATTATTATTATTATTATTATTCTCCTGTAAAACGCATCGTGCAGCCCAAACCGTAAGTGCTAGAGACTTGAAACTTTGCCACAAGGTAGTACAAAAATCGAGGAGAGGTTATCAAATTATGAGCCCGATTGGCCTATAGGTGGCGCTATAGCAATCAATTGCGCGAAACTGGTCATAACTCCTAGACCGCATGTCATAGACTCAAGTGTCTTATATCATTGGAAAGCTGACCACCTGACGTAAAAAATGTATATCTCCGATTTCATTTCCGCCATGATAGATTTTCCGCCATTTTGAATTTTGTCAAAAATCTACTTTTGCAAAGTAGTCCCTGGTTTTTTGCCCGCTCGGAACCAAACCAGTGCAGAAATGTTCTCTGGAGTCTGAAGATCAATAATGATCGAAAAAAAGTTGAAATTTCGATTCACGGTCGCTAGGAGGCGCAAAATTAACGTTGTGGGAGGAGCCTATTTGACTAAAATGCCTATAACTCGAGAACTAAATGAGATAGCTTCACCAAACTTGGTACACATGTGTAGGAGGTCAATCTGAAGTCACGATAAAAAAACCGAGTCGATTGGCCACATGGTGGCGCTATAACACAGAAAAAAACATATAAAGACCTGACCGTTTGTCCGATTGACTTAAAATTTGGTATGCAGTGTCTTGGCCCAAGGCCCCATGTATGTGTAAAAGGATATTGGCGTATCTCAAAAAATATGGCCGCCATTGGCCAATGAAGTTGAATCACCTATTAGACAAGGTTAACGGAGGCCAATCAGAACGAAACTCGGTGGGCGTGTTCAACTCATGGCCCCAGAGGTCTGTAAGAGTTTTGAAAGAAATCGGACACTAGTTGGCGCTAACGAGTTTTAAGGCTCTGTAATCACGTGGTGTTACAAATATCGTCACAATATGCATATCATTTGATAGATCTCCTCATGGTAAACATATTTGCCTCAAGAACCACTGCTGTCAATCAAACCGTTTATTAAATATTCACGAATATGTTAAAAACCTACTTTTGCGAACTAGTCCCTGGTTTTTTGCCCAATCAGAACCAAACCAGTCTAGGACAATTCTCTGGACTCTCTAGATCAATAATTATCGAAAAAAGTTCAACTTTTGCAATTTTCATATGAGTATAACGAGTCATTTAGAAAATGGGCGTGGCAAAATACACTCAAAAGCCTATAAATCCTAAACAAAAACTCAAAACTTCCCAGAAATTGCTAGGCCTATGTGTCATAACATGCTGAAGAAGCACGCCGAGTTTCATGGAGATCGGACCATATGTGGCGCTATAACTGTTAAAAAGCTTTGAAAACCATGTATTCCCTAAGGTGACTTGCCTGTATTGGCTGTAAATGGTATTTTCCATCTCTGTAATCACGTGGTGTTAAAAACATCCACATAATATGCATATATTTTGATAGATCTCCTCATACTGAACAACTTTGCCTCAAGAACCACTACTGTCAATAAAATTGTTCATTAAATATTTGCTATTATGTTAAAAACCTATTTTTGCAAACTAGTCATATTGACATAAGTGGTTTAATACTGCCCCCTTCTGGTCACTTGGTCATACTACTCACTAATATTATTCTATAATTCATATTTAGACTTTATAAAATCACTATTTTAACATTTACAATCACATTTTGACAAAATTCATCTATTGGAGTATTACTATTGACAATTGTATTACACAGAGAAATGGGAATTGTTAAAGTGAAAGTGAAACGGAGGCCGCCATTTAGGCCACGCCCCCCGCAGTACAAATTCACTCATAACTCGAAAACGGAAAGTCGTTGCGCGCTTAAATTTTGATGGTAAGGTCCTCTCCATGCTCTTAATCGAAATCTATTGTCGCGGAGCTCAGGAACGCCCCCCCCGCGAATGTCGAATTCGCGAGACCTCCGAATTTGAACGGCTGTAACTCCCGAACCAGACCACCCCGATCCTTGTGGAATAGCTTGATGGAAAGGGCCCGTCCCCGCCTAGCTTCGATTCGATTTTGGTGCGATTTGGCCCGGGCATTCCCGAGATATAAGCCAAAAAAGGATTGCATTTGAACGGGAATAACTCCCGGCCCCAATCACCCACCAACACCAGGATGGTCTCATTACACAGGGCCCCTCGAGCACTATCTAAGCTCCGAGTTTCAGATTTTTTCGCCTTCTCGTTCCCGAAATATAAGTGAAAAACCAAATTTCCATTCATTCATTCACTTCAACCTGAAGATGGAGGCTGCAATAACACTGTCGTCCACTAGAGAGAGCAGCAGGATTATATTTGTAATCTTTTTATCAGCTTTCAGCATTGACTAACAAACAAATGCTTAAAGCTATATCTTTGTTATTTTGATGGACGTGTAATGTGTGTAAGCATGCATAATGGAGTTAACATGGAAAAACTGGTTTGGTTTAGTGCAAAACACTGGTAAAAATCAAGACTTGTAAAAGTACATGTTAAAAGACTATTAATAAGTAGAATGTCCAGCAGAGGGCAGTAGAAGACCACTTATTGGCTCACTTTCATTTTACATGTATATATTTAGACACTAAAAAATCCCTTACATAACGATTACTATTATAACACAATCATATTTTGTCAGAGTTTATCACTTAATTTGTTCTGATGCTTCACATAATTGCTAGCAACATGGTAAATCATGGTAAATAACGCTAGAAACATGGTAAATCACAGTAAATAGGGTAAATCATGCTAGAATTTGGTGTATCATGGTTAATCATCCTGTAACATGGTAAATCATCCTGTAACATGGTAAATCAAGGTAAACAAAGATAAATCATGGTAAACTATGGTAAATCATGCTAGAATCATATTAAATCAAACTAGAATGTATTCAATTGTTGTAAATCATGCTAGAACAAGGCAAATCATGGTGAATCATACTAGAACTTGGTATATCATGGAAAACTATTTTAAATCATACTGGAACATGGTAAGTCATGGTGAATCATACTAGAACATAGTAAATCATTATAAATCATCATAGAACATGGTAAATCATGGTAAACTTTGATAAATCATGGTAAACTATGGTAAATCATGCTAAATGTATGGTAAATTGTAAATCATGGTAAATGGACTTTTCTATCTATTTATGTCAGTGTTTAAAAGCTTCCTAAATACAACTTAATGTCTTAAATGCTTTAATGTGCTCAAAGGCCTTAAAGGCTTGAACACCGACAAATGCTGCTTGCAGCTTTAATTATTATTATTATTATATTGATATTTGATATGGTCATTTGATATCAAGTGTTCAATAGAGAGTCATGGTATAAATCATTACAGGATGTTACAGTGTTTGGCTATGTGTATTTGTCCTTGCATATTTTGGAAAGATACAGCATGTGTGCAGTTGTGTATATGACAAAAGATGTCCGCGTGGAAGTTAAAGATTGTCCATGCATGTTATTAAGCATCAAAATGTACGTAAGACTCACAAACATGCACAAAATGCTTAGACCAACAGTGTACACATACATAGCTGAATATCTCTCTCTCTATCACTATCTCTCCCAGTTTAATGGAAGACAGATGGGTTGTTGGGTAATGAGAGCGAGGTTATGAATCTGAAATGCAAAAAGCAATTAGGATACACAAGGTCAAAAAAAGTTAGCTCTAACAGTTGTTCCATCTGCCGCGAGGTAGTGCTGAGGTGCCTTGCGCAAAAATGCCCTCCCGCATGTGTGTAATGGCATCGCTCCCAGCTGATTGATTCCTCTTACATGCTTTGTTGAAATGGGACATGGTTGGCTACACTCAACATGGTTTTTGTATCAGTGTGTGTCTCAGACACATCAATTAGTTTGTGTTGCAGCTAGCCCTGCTGTCTGTCAGCTAATGTAGCAGTTACTGTGCGCCACAAAACCCCAATACAAATACACACATAACACGATTCATGAAGACAGATTGTAAATATTCAGAGGCGAACTTGCGTCGAATATCCTCCACAAGGTCACGAGTGGAGTCGAGGGGGAGGAAACGACAATGCAGCTTGACTATGCAGGGGAAGAGAAACTAATTAAAGTGTGCAAAGTGTTACGTGGACAATCTTGTGTGTTTGCTCTGCCGATGATATATTCTCATGCACAGAATCTTTTTTACATCGTCAAGGCGACCACATTTCAAGTTGACATCTCAATGAGTCAGCAGAAACCAATCCCTTGGACCCAAACAACATGGTTGTCAATCTCTCCACAGTACAGCATGACTGCAGGAGCCTTTCGACGGCTGACATTTAGCTGAATTTGGCCACAAAGTGCACTGTAATAACTGATTTAAGTTCTTTGTGCAGTATTAGTGTAGCATTTTTCCACAGTCGGTTTTGTATTTTCAAATGGTGTTGAGATGAACGTATAGTAGTTGGTTGGTTGGTTAGGGCTGTGTATTTATACTTATTCAATTGGTTAAGATTCACAAGCTCATTTCAATTTGATTCTAATTTTAGTATAATTTGATTTTGATTTATTTGTGTGCATTTCAGATTCCATTTTGTTCACAAATGAAAGCATTTATCTATCTGCTAATGCTATACATTGTACAGGGCAGTGTTGGAGACTGATTTAAACTGGTAACTCATCTGGTCGCTGGTTCTGCTATACATTTTTGATTCACCGTGTAGCAAATTAACTCAAAAGGGAATGAATAATATATATTATTACATATTTGGATCAGTAAATAGAATTAACTTGATGTAGCTGAATTCATATTACAATAAATTTATCTGTTCGTCCAGCGAACACTCAGTATGTCAGAAAGGATATTTTCTGTGGCCACAGAAAAATAACTCTTTCTTAGCATGTAGCTGTGATCACATCGGTAAAGGGACATTGATTTACAAGCAGACCGGAATCAAAACTCACATGACTGTGCACAAAAGATTTATTTTGACTAAATCACGAACACAACTCAACTAAACAGTCCTATACACACAATCACGCAAACATGGGTAAAATGGAAAGTGAAAGTGAATGAAACCGGAAACAGTAACAGGGGAATGAAGCTATGTAAAAGAGTCATTTAACCATCTGAACAGAACCATAAGTCTCATGACGTTCAGGTGTATTGTAAGCTGTATTTTGATGCTTGCTAGTCTGTGTTCAGATTCAGAGCTACATAAGAAACTGACTAAGCGCATTTGGCTGAGGTCTTGGGTGGGACAACGCTGCCATGATGGTCTTCTACCGCAACTCTGCTTTGAGACTTCACTTCACTTCACTATCTTCATTTCTTGGGCTTTGTGGAGCATTATATACATTAATACATTTCATCTGTATTTGCCTGAGAAAACTGACACAGGTTTCACAATTTGATTTAAATTTACAAGCTCTTGATTTTATTCAATATTGATTCAATTTGGATGTACATCAGGCACAGTACATGTATTTTTTTCTTAAAGGGCACCTATTATGGAATTTTGAAATTTACCTTTCATGTAGTGTGTAACATAGATCTAAGTGAACAAAAACATCCTGCAAAGTTTGAAATATGAAAGTGCACCGTATATAAAGTTATTGTCTTTCAAAAGTAAGAGTCGACTCTGAGTCATTTTTATGAATCGTTAGAAGACCGAAGCTTTTTCTCTGACTAGATGACGTCAACTTGTCAAGTTATTTGAATACGATACGCCCACTTATTGCGCTCCAAGGCCAGGGAAAACATCAGGGCGACGAGACGCTGTGTTCTGAAGTGCGACTCAAAAGCAAACTTTTTTCATCTGCCCAAGGAGGAGCATTTGAAGACTAAGTGGCTACAATTCATATATACAACTATACCACAGAAGTATAGTCCGAGCCTTGTGCTTTGCTCGCGCCATTTTCAAGACGATTGCTTTACCAACTTAAATGCAATCAAACTTGGATTCGCGAGCCGGCTGATATTGAAGGAAGGTTCAGTTCTAAGTGTATTTGCATCAGCTTCCTCCTCCGTATCACAACCTGTGGGTGTTATTAATAATTGTTGCTTTTATGTTTTATGTAGCATGCTTAATAATTATTTTGTCTGTTGTGTAAGCACCGTTTAGCTTCTAGGTCTTCAATGGCAATTGTATTGAGATATGTGAAGTGTTTGTTGTTGTTTTCGGAGTTGTCTTAAAGAATAGAGTAATACCTCGTAGTAACGTAACTAAATTTTATTATTTTTATTTTTGTAAAAACGTTATATTTATGCATCGGGCTAACGCAAACAAAGACTGATTGTGCTTTTACAATATGAACTCTGGGCTATGCTCGCTAACATAACATTACATGCTTTATCTTATTTTTAGTTTTTTACTACAAACTACAAAGCAGTGGACTATAATAATTATTATAACACAATTGAATTGATAAAAGCATCATTGTACTCCGTGTTAAACAATAAGTATTATCTATGTAAACACTGCTGGGTCATCTGACCAATCACAGATTAGCGTCACGCAAAGGAGGGGTTTGAAAAATGAGTCGTTGAACGATTCATTTGGGAGTCGGTGAGCAAATCAGGTAAAAATAAATGCATATTATACGACAACAAAAGTGTTTTTTGTCATTGCATGCATGTAAAACTGTTGTTGGGGACTCCCTAAACAACATTAGGAACATTTTAAATGTCATAATAAGTGCCCTTTAAGAAACCCCATCCCCCTTCTAAACTAATGCTGTAAACTACACTGAGAACCCTGTAAGTTGGTATGATAATATAAAATATAATAAATAACAGAATCCAAACTATTAAATTGCTATTTATTTTTAGATTAGTACACTGCTGAAAGTGTATATTGAAAAAAACAAAAAATACACTAATTGAAAGAAAAATTCAGGTAATTGAATAGTCATAAGCTAGATTTGAAGCTAGCACACTATTGCATTTCACAACTACAGAGGAAAATAGTCTTTTTTTAACCAATTTGTGGCTAATGGATGTTAAAGTATAGAAGTATTTTTTAGATTTGCAGGATGTTTTGGCTTCAGTGAACAAGTACATCCTCAATGCTATAGCTACGGCTATGCATAGCTAAGTGGATATGCACTTTCAAAATGGCCAAAACCAATGGATGAATGCATGAAATCAAATTATGTCCAGCCACAACCAGCCAGACCAGAATCAAATTTTCTGGTTTGAACCTCTCACAAATCTCTTTCAATCATTAAATGGCCTGTGAGCCGTGGAATGGCTATCCATTTCCTGAGTTTTAAATGTTTTCCTCCCCTAAGATACACACACTCACACCGGGCTTTAGTAAGTGTGTGTGTGTGTGTGTGTGTGTGTGAGTAAAAGCTTTCTCTGTGATAGATTTTGTCTCCCACCAGGTCATTATGTGAGTGGTCCTTTGCATGTTTTCTGCCAGGCATTGTTCAAAACCGAAAGCACTCAATCCAATATGGCTACCCACTTTTTGTCTCAAGGGATTTTAAAATATATTTGATAGAGCTACAAGCATGTCTGTCCATACTGTATGTCCGTTCCACAAACAACAGATGTCGTTTCCCTTTCTTTTCATTCACTGCCCTTCCTTCCTTCATTGTTCTTTCCTCCTATCCCAAGGCCAGACTTTAAACACATGCTCGGTAATGACAGATAGTGTGTGAAGGAGTACACGAGAGGAAGCAAAAGAAGGAAACCACATTTCTTCATCAGCGATTAGCATTGACAGTCTCTCTAGGCTTGTACTAATGAAGTCGCATTTATCTCTGGCCTGTCTAGATTCCATTAGCCTATGTCTAATTGTGTTAACTCTCAGTCTGGCCTTAAGTGGGCCACTGTGGCCTTATGTGTATGTAAGACTGTGAGCCTGTCTGTCTGTCTGTCTGTCTGTCAGCGTCTATCGTTTCATTCATGTCTGTTTGTATATCATTATACTATGTAGTACTTTACATGTGCTTTAGAATGTTAATCAGCACATCAAAATAAGCACACTTCTTTAAAGCAAAACAAAAGATAATTAAAACATTATTTACTTAAAGTAAAACTTTTAATTTAAAATTATTTTACGAGTACTTAAAGGGATGATTTGGAGTAATTTCAACCTAGGGTCCTTTGCACCATGACCTCGAGTTTTTCCCTTGGTCGAACATTATTAAAGTTAGAGCTTATTTAGAGATATCAGCCGAATGGCTTAGTGCAGGAGCTAATGGATCCGAATGTTGTATCTCGTAAATTACCCCACTAATAATAACCGTAATGGTACCAAACTTCTACAGTAGTACAAATAGGTTCTGTACTCATAAAATGAGGAATTGGAAAGTAGGGGTGGGGGAAAAAATCGATTCTTAGATGCATCGCGATGCGGACGTGGACGATTCTGAATCGATTCAAAAATGCCAAAAATCGATTTTCAAAAAAAAAAAAAAAAAATTTTTTTGTTTTGAAAATCGATAACAACGGATTATTGACGGAACGCAAAAGACGGAACTCTGAAGCGTGGAAACAATATTGTCAAAGCTTCCACCCGGCTCGGAAAGGGCAAAGCACATTACACAATCAATCGCAACTTTTATTGCCAAGGATTTGCGTCCAGTCGTTGAGAACCAGGGCTTTCGCGCTATGTTGCACACTTTGGAGCCGAGATACAACGTCCCATCTCGGAGATATTTTACAGACACAGCGATCCCCACACTCTACAACAAGACCAAAACCGAAGTCATGGAATCACTGAAGAAAGCGGGTAGGATAGCCTGTAACATGTGATGCGTGGATATCCGTATTTTATGTTAATAGAGATTCAGAATATGTTGAAGTTTGTTATACTTTGTTATTTTTGTGATTTTTACTGTAGTGAATTTACTGTTGTGAAATGGAAAATCAATAATCGCTAATCGAGAATCGTTAATAATCGAAAATCGACGGTAATCGAATCGGGACTTCAATAATCGTAATCGAATCGAATTGGGAAATCAGACAGATTAACCACCCCTATTGGAAAGTTTGTAAGTACATCAGGAGTTAATTTAAGTAACACTTGCCTACCGCTAACCCGGACGTCGAGGTCACTTCCGTGATTTGGTAAAAGCCCTGGCAGAAAGCGATGCATAAGGATGTAATGTAACGACGCCCATTTCCAGGAATGCACTAATATTTTGTTGGTAGTACTAGTTTGCAACAATTATTAGTTAACACAAAGTTGTCAACACTTCGGGAAAAATAATAAAACATTTTGGATATACCAAAAAACTTTTTCAGCAATACCGGCCGGGTGATCTCGCAAGACTTTTACCGGCTTTTCCCAAATAAATGACCATGACATCCGGGTTAGCGGTTGCAGCAGCCAAGTAAAAAAAAAAAAAAACTCCTGATGTACTTACAAACTTTCCAATGCCTCGTTTTATGAGTACAGAACCTATTTGGGCATTATTAGTGTGGTAATTTACGAGATACAACCTGGGATCCATTAGCTCCTGCACTAAGCCATTCGGCTGATATCTCTAAATAAGCTCTAACTTTAATAATGTTCGACCAAGGGACCAAGGTTTGACTCGAGGTCATGGTGCAAAGGACCCTAGGTTGAAATTACTCCGAACCATCCCTTTAAGTGTGTTAAGAAACAGTCATGAAAGAGTTATCTTTATATACTGTACACTTTAAGTGGCCTTTTTTTAAATGAATATATTATCTGCAAGTACAGATTGTAGAAAATTTTGTTTTTACAATTTGAAGTACCTACACTACAAGGGCACATTCTATCAATTAAGTGTACTTCTTTTTCACAAGGGTCTGTCATTTTGGAATCTCTCAGATGGAAATGAACAGGAATCTTGGCTAAAATATAGCCCTTTTCTATACTGTATATAGGCTCATCTCTCTCATATGTAGTTCCTTCTCCTCTATAGTTTCTCCCTCTTACTCTGCCTCTTGATATTATACTTGTATTATTGCATTGTCTCATTTACTCATTGGAATAGGATGCAAGGACACTCACTTCTTCCACCCTCTACGCCCCCTTCACTAGCCTGGGTTTTAGCAGGCCTCCCCAGCCCTTGCCTTCGCCTCGTCTCTTTCCGTGCTCAGATGTTAATTACCTGATTGAAGTCATCACCTCTCTATTCTCTTGCTTCACTATCATCTGCAGTGAAACACCAGATAACTGGATGTCCTTCCAGAGCACCTGAAGGGCAGCCATGACCACTGACTTTAGTTGCGTATCTCCACAGCGTTTCCACGGTTTTCCACGAACACAATGTGACACTTCCCAATGTCACACAGCACTATGCATCAGAGTTGAGTAAGGCTTAATTTTCCAGAGGGATATTTGGACAGGTGCCACTATCCTCATTGTGTAAATCACACAGAAACAGGTAAGACACATGATAGATGCTCTCTTGAATTTTGGTGACTCACTTGAGAAATCTGAGGTGCACAACAAGAGCTCCTTGGAATGCTTCACATAAGCCCTAGGCAAAGATTAGTGTGTAAGAGATGATGAGAGCTGAAATAGGTGGCGATGGTGTGTGTGCAGTGTGTGAAATTGGAAATGGGTGGCTAGGGTTGTCAATCTCCACATGTCTCTCCACTCTCGCTAATTTGCTTTTGTCTGCGTCATTCTAGCCACTGAACATGGTATGAAATGTCAATAAGTGTGAATGTGAAATCCATGTACAGCAGGAAATGGTGCCATTCTTACCACGTTGAGACATTATAACAATATGAGTTGTTCCACAGGAGGAAAATATGCTGAGGAAAAATAACCATTCAGGGTGAAATGTGTAGTTTTGTTGGTGAAGGCATTGTGTAAGACTGTGTGGAGGAAAATTGGGAAAATGTGCCTGTGGCTCCATTTCTGCAAAATTATATTATGTTGCTTCTTGCATGTTAAATGGACAGTGAGTGGCGCTGAAAGTGAGATCAGTTGTATCAAAAACAGATTTTTTTTTTTTTTTTTTTTACATTAGTTGTACGTTTCATGGCTGTGCAGTAATGCAATTTTCATTGAATGGTCCCAAAAAAAGTTAGTCTGCATGAAATGTTAAGACTTTTCATTTCCTATTGTGACATATGTGAACAAGAAAACATGTTGTGCGATACATTTTTTTACTCATCAGAGAAGAGCAGAAATTAATAAAAAAAGATGTGTATTGATAAATCACTTATAATAAATATTACAATATTACATAAAAAACAAGTATTGTCAATTTTAATTTCATGGTGACTTAAATGTTCTATCGCTTGAACATAACATACCACCCAGGAAGCTCACAGAAAAGAGGGGTTTAGAGAGACTGAAACTTAGAACGAACCGTTTTCAGACTCTGTGCAATGTGTATTATGAGAAAATAGTTTTTGACCTTGGATGCACGTAAACCTTTTGTAGGAGACCTCCAAAACAAAATTACGAATCTTTAAAATTATTATTATTAGCGCACTTGTTTGTTGTATTGACAAATTTGTTAATAAAGTTGCATGTGCCAACTCTTCACTTAATGATCAGAATATTTGTGCGCTGTTTGTGTACTAGGTTTAGCGCATAGCGGAAATTCTGAATTTAAAGATGTATGGACAACAGCTTAGCTGGGTTATTGCGGCATACTTTTCTTTTTTCTTTTTATTATTCTTTTTTTAAAATCGTATTATTGGTTAAGTGATGACCCACAGATTTGGTCTCCAAAGATCTATCATGTATGCTTATGGTTATTAGGGGTACCGGTATATAGGTTGGTTATTTGGTCTAATGGGTTGGATTGCATTACCACCAAAAAAGTTTACATTTTAAAATATACACGCACATATTTCACAATTTTGTTTTTATCAAATACATTCATCCTAGGTGAGCGTAAGAGATTTATTTTAAAAACAAAATCTTTGTACGTGAAAACAAGGGACTGTAACCTCTATAGGCTTGAATCACTGGGTTACACAATCCCACAAACAAACAGCGTTCTAAAGTCTGCTAGAGTGATGCCATCCTCTGGATGTCATGTAGCAGCTGATTACCACACGCTGCACTGCATAATTACATTTCTTTGATTATATCTTCAAACAGAATGAGTTCTAAAGGATTTATTTTTCTTGCATGATGATGATGATGATGTGTGTATACTGTGTTGACCTCTTTTCTGTGGGATAAAGGGAAGCAAACTTAGATGTTGCTTTTGATCAGGTACGAGAAATATACTGTGCTTCTGCAGGGGGATTACTTTTCACTTGTATTACATTTGTATTATCAAAGATCAGATCATTGTGGGTGTTTCTAATAATTTGTGTTATGAATTGAGAACGTACAGTCGGTATACTTTTATCTTTATTGAATTTATATAAATGCACAGTGTTTAGACTTTTTTTTATGCTGAACTAATGATCTTGTTTTGTGAACTTCAGTAGTTTCTAGTATGTAAAGAGTGTACACATGAAAGACTACACGTGTGTGTGTGTGTGTGTGTTGGTTCTTTTTGTGGATGTGTCAGACTAGATATACATCAGAAGATCCAAATCTTCTTTTATAAAAAATAATTGATTATTGGAATTGGAGTAATTGGAAATTAGATAATTTATGCTATTAATATTTGTTAGTAGTAGTACATTAAAACATTAGCATGTAGCCTTAAAATATTGTTCAATTAAGTAAACATTGCATTAAAAAGATCAGTTCGTAATAAGATGTTACATTACAGGTAACAGAACAAGCGACAGGTCTGTTGCACTAATACTTAAAGGGGTCATGAACTGGCTTTTTAATTTTTTTTATATTGTTGTCTGAGGTCAACTTATGACGTTCGCTTGGTTTTTACATTCAAAAACAAGTAAGAGGCTATTTTCTACCCTGGTTTTGAGCCTAACTCCTGAAACGCTTGATTTTTATGCGCGTGTCACATTGAAGATTTGGAAGGTTTGAACCTCCTCTATAGTATGAGCTCAAGGAAAATTAGATTTCTCAGTTCATCACCCCTTTAAACATAGCAAATGGACTGGTCCAAAAAATCTGATCAAAATACATGTGCGTTGTCACAATGTCAAACATCGCAAATTCAGTCCCACATTTTAATACGGTTGGCACTCCCGATACTTTGCAGTGTGTACTCAGCAGCATGAAAGTGAGCAAAGTTGTGTATTGAAAGCAAGCAAACTTCTGTTTAGCGTGAAAAACAAAACCTATACTGCACAATGAATTTCTTATTTACATTGTGTTTATGCTTTATGCTTAAACTCTGGCGTACCGAGCAGATTCGGACTAACTTAAACACCTCTGATTGGCTATTGCACATGCCCAACAAACATGGCTGTGATCGTCTATAATGCTCAACGCTGCAAAAACACGTTGTAAACAGAAACACTTTTCATAAAGCGTACGGGAGCTTTTGAAAGCAGTACTTTGTACTAAGGCATTTTGTATCGATTTGGTACAGAAGTACTTTTGACAACAAAACTTTTCAATCTGAGTTGGTTCTGAAGTGTTTTTTTCTTTTCTTTTTAATGTATTTGTAGTTGTCCTGACCTTTTTTTGTGGACACACTACATATTATTCACTGGAATAGTGTCATCTACAGTTACCCTAGTGTACTTACCCGGTGTAGCCAATAGTTTGTGTCTTATATTAAGGCAGTTGTGACTCTGATTCCTCTACACTTCCCTTCCCTGTAACTAAGCAATTTTCACCACACATTGATCGGTTAGAACTCATGTGTGCATTCGAGTAGAAGAAAAACCCTCCAAGTTTCACAGAAGGCACTGTTTCCTGGGTAATCGACTGCAAACTAAAAATGGGGGCGACACACTCCAAACCCTTAAAAGAGACTGTAGAAATGCTGTTAAACATTTAATGATTCATCTGCCTCACACACACACACACACACACACACACACACACACACACACACACACACACACACACACACACACACACACACACACACACACACACACACACACACACACACACACACACCCAGACTGCAGTTGCCATTTACTCAGCAAGAGCTTGATTAATTTTTGATTAAAAAAGGGGAAAAAACAACAAAAGGACAAAATGTTTCATGTCCACATTTTATCAAATTAGAATATTGCTGGCTAACAGAAACACATGAAAGAGTCTTTTAGTTCGACTCTTTTTTAGGGGGATTTTAACAATAGCTGATATTTTATTCAGCGGTAGTTCTGTTCTTATTTTGCACACATAAATAGCCCAATTTCACAAGAAATAGAATATAAGGAATGTACCGCTAAAAAGTTATATATTGAATGATTGATTGATTGATTGATTTATCAGCGATACAGCATATTATATTTTGGGGACATGGTCAATGTTAGGGTAATACAACTGTCCTAATGAAAAATCCACACACTAAAACCTTGATATTAATAATTCATGTTTTTTTGTAAAAAATACTTTTAATTTTAAAAGCTGATTTCAATTCAATTATAATAATAATAGAACAACATTCACATGATTTTAAGTGTTACTTTTTGATGGCGGTACATGTCATCATTATATTGACACTTTTCTTGAAATTTGGAATAAGTTTTCAAAACCATAAGAAACCAACATGAACATAACAAATACATTTGTCAGAACTTGGTTCATGTGTTTTAAACTCGATTTTTAAAAGTGGTTTATTTTGTATTAAGTTTAGTTAAGTTAAGTTAAGTTTATTATTATTAGCCATTTCAACAAAATTTGTCTTGGAATGCTCAGACATAATACACTGACATTACAGCGCATTTCACACATAGTTCACAACAACAACAAATACACGGACATAAAAGCCTCATATTGCACATGAGATGAATTAGCATTCTGGGAGTAAACTGACGAGAAAGCATTCAGTATATAGCCTCAGACCATGTTTAGGTGACGTATGGCCTGAGGATAGGTACTGTCTCTGAAGCGTGATGTTCTGCTGGTAATGCTTCTATACCTCTTGCCTGATGGAAAAATGTTAAATAAATGATTTGCTGGGTGGGAGGAGTCAGTGGTGATGTTTCTTGCCTTCTTAGTGATTCTAATATTGAAAAGTGAAGCTATAGAGGGCATATTACAGCCAATGATCTTAGATGCTCTGCTCACTATTTTCTCAAGCTGTTGCTTGCCTTGACTGGTTGCATTACCGTACCAGGACAGGATAGAGAAAGTTAGCACGCCTTCTATCGCGGTTCGGTAGAAGTGAGTCATGCATTTTTGGCTGACCCCGAATTTCCATAACTGACGGAGGAAATAAAGTCTCTGATGGGCTTTGTTTACGATGAGACTGATGTTCAGGTCCCATGATAGCGACTGGTGAATGGTGGTGCCCAAGAAACGGAAGGACGAGACCCTCTCGACAACCTGGTGATTGATGGAGAGGGAGAGATGTTGAACAGTCTTCCTTCTGAAATCTACAATCATTTCTTTTGTTTTAGTTGTATTTAGGATTAAGTTATTGGTCTCGCACCACTTCACCAGCCGCTCAACCTCTGCCTGATAGCCAGTCTCATCACCATCAGAGATAAGGCCTACAATGGTGGTATCGTCTGCGAATTTTAACAGTTTGACTGATGTTTGATTGGATGTGCAGTTATTAGTGTAAAGTGAGAACAAAAGCGGGGACAGGACACACCCTTGTGGGGCGCCGATATTAAGAACCCTCGTTGATGACACATGATTATTGATTTTAACAAATTGTTTCCTACAGGATAAGAAGTTCAAAATCCATTTACAGAGTACAGCATCGACACCCATCGCTAAAAGAGAGTTATACAGCCTGTTAGGGATAATGGTGTTGAAGGCTGAACAAAAATCAAGGAACAGGACGCGAGCATATGTGTTTTTTTTCTCAAATTGTGGACTCTCTTATTAGGCATTAGCTACGTTTACAATGGATACATTTTGGAAATCATTCCGATTGGTGAATCCAAGCATACCTACTACATGAACGCTAAATAAAGTGATCGGGTCGATGTGCACGTTTATGTCACAAGCTTTAAACCGGAATTGATCTTGAGATGCGCACACAGCATGAATATACTGTAGCAGTTTCCCGCTGATGTCACATAGTACTAACCATCCACCTACCACTGCTTCTTTTCCTTCTACATGTTCTGTCAAACGCATTAGAAAAGGTTTAGACCTTACAATCCGATTGAAACCAATTCATTTGAATTGACGTGGTTACATGTGACTTGTTATTCCGACTGTGCTACTAGTCCAATTACAATATGATTTTTAGGGTTCATGTAAACGCAGCCAGCTACTGACCCCTGTGTGACAGCATGCAGGTTTGAAATGGGTTATTTTACGTTTTGTTGGATAATTGTAGTCGGAATGTGATTCATTTATTTGTATTTGAGCGGTTTTTAGATTTTTTCCTTTTAGCCAAAATTCACAATATTAGAGGATGAGGATAAATAAAGAAGCTGGGGTCAAGGGAAGTACTGCTGCGGTTGGACACGAACAAATGAGTAATGGCCATCTGATGGGGCAGCCGCTCTCTTTGACGTCACCATTAACCAGAGTGAGATGAGAGAGAGAGCGAGGGGGAGGAGAAGAGAAAGACGAGGAAAAGAGGATCTCTCCTGATTTGACGTCACCATTTACCGAGGTACAGGAGAGTGTGATGGATGGGAGAGATGGAGGGAGCACAGGTAATAGTGGGAGGGAGAGCGAGAGAGAGAGAGAGAGAGAGAGAGAGAGAGAGAGAGAGTTGATGTGTGGCTTTGTCTGCAGTAGCAGAAGGCTGGTGAAATGGACTGTGATATTGGCTTTTAATTTTCCCTCTGCCTTCAGCAGAAAGAACAGAAGAGAAGAGAGAGAAGCACTAGAGGAGAGCAGAAGGGAGGAGAATGAGGAAATTCACATTGCTTTACTGAAAAATACACAATCACTGCCGTTGCACTTTAGTAGTTTCAAATTCAAATTTTTGAATAATGAAGTCACCTATATATGTATTTATAAAGCAGTTTATAAATCAATCAGTCAAGGTGCGATCACATTTACCATTGTTTGGCAAAACTTGCTAACCAAATCCGGTCATTTCAATGGAAACAACACGATGAACAATTTCGTCTGATGAACTTCCAGTTTTGAAATAATTTTCGAACTTCGACACATTTGCAGTGCCGACCAATAGCAAGTCTCTTGGTTCGGCGGTAACCTCTGTGTGGGCGGAGCTTCTTATCTTCGCAAAATCTTCTACAATGGATGAACACTCATTCTGGCGTTGTCAGTTTTGTGTAACACTTCACTTCAGTATTGCTAAATGATTCGTAAAAAAGAGGCTGTTTGGAAAGCAGTTATTTAGGGTTGGTTCACTTGCCAGCCGGGTGGATGTTTGAATGTTTATTTCATTGTCATTATTTCTATATCATTCATCGTATTTTCTCACATCCGGTCCTGCTTTCTTTCATCTCCAAAACGGTAAATCCAGTTATAGCCTAAAGATGTACTGACAAAATAATTGTCAAAAATTAAACATAGACCAAGTTTAATCCATTATTGATTCATCATAGTCTGTATACAGTGCTAAACATGTAAGAAAATCATCATTGCTGCTTTTCAATCATAATTGATAGATTATTTTAATGCATTTGTTCCATGAAATAAGGATTTACCAAAACCCGACAAGGGCATTTCCTATTAGATATATACATACGTTTTTGGATTTCCCTGCTGAAAAACCCCCCCGGATTAAACCAGCCTAAGCTTTTTGCTATTTGCTGTTTTAGAAACTTTTCAGCTGATCAGGCTGCAATGCAAAGTCCCCCTGTAGTCAATCATTTCATTAAAACTCACCAAAATTACACATTTAAAAAAAATTTTTCCTTGAAAATAAAACAATTATTCATGCCTTAAAATAGCTTGAATGTAACTACACCCTTGCCTTATATAGTTCTATGAATATGTAAGTTAGCCCGCCTCCACTCACACCAGCTCAGAGATCCAATTGTAGACGATCACACGTTGATGTGATTGGTTACAAGGTAGTTTGTGACGTCAGAAACACCAGCGATTTCAAACAGTGTTTTTGAGAGTGTCTTTTGTTCACTGCAGTTTTAAAGAGAAAATACACAGCAATGGTGTTGACTTATGAATTTGCACATCGTTTGTCTTAAAGCACATTAAAAACACCACATAGACATATAAACAACATTAAAAACTAGATTTTTTACCACAGGGGGCCTTTAAAATGAACAAAAATGCATGAATTAAATGGGTAAGAAAAAAGATTTCTGCCCTAAAAAAAGAGAGAAAATAACGGCAGTTCACTAATTATATATGCATCTATTTAATTTTATTTAAATAATCATGTTTAATTCAATTTGCTTAGAATCAGCATACATCTGTTCATTGTGGATGGAATGGATGGAAAATCTACATGTAATTCAAATTCTTAAATTATAGCCCTAAATATTTTTATTTCTTAAAAAAGGGTTGTTATTTTTTTCCCACTAAAATATGTTTTCATACTTAGTGTCGTTCCTTGCAAAGTTATCCCAAAGTGAATCTCCACTCTTTCCAGCGCGTTTCCAAATTTTTATACATGTACAACTCACAGGATAGTGTACAGTCAGCTGGTCATTATCACAAAATAAACCCCGATTTATTACTCTGATGGAGAGATGAGTCTCGTATCATCCTTGCAATAATGACTGGCTGACTGTACGTCGCTCTATATCACCTATTGCCTAATTAATTGACAAATAACAGAATTAATGACAAATGTTCATTTGAAATTGATACGAGAAACATGAATCTATAGTCATATAATGACGGAAATAAGCTACCTGGGACAGTGGTAAATTATACAACAAAAAATAGTAAATGGCTAGAATGAAGGATCATGTGAGCTAACTGATTACTAACGGAAACAATACAAAACAATGCATTGCATTAGTGTAGTCCAGTTCAACTGACATGATTTATGAGAGTTTACGAGAGTGTGTGAGTGTGTATTATGTGCCCCAAGAGTATTGATATAATACACACAACCATTAAGTTATATAATAGGATACCAGTTGTGTTTAAAATGTGTGTAATGCAGAACGACACTGCAAATGTTGTCATCCGGTTTGTTGTCGTTTGGTTTCTAGGTCACTAAACAAATAAGCAAATTATGCATAAAAGAAATTCTGTCACAATGTGTCTGTACGTGTGTGTGAGGATAGCAAGGAATGCGCTAATGGAGCATGAATGGCATGTGACATTTAGCGATCCAGTGATTCAGACATGGAATGTTCTGTTGTTGTCGCACACATATACAACCTCAGGATTTGAGTTCTTCACCTGTAATGACACAAGCCAAGTCACCAGGGAGTCCAGCAAGCACTCCATTGTCATGGTAACAGCCTTGGTGCTAAAAATAGTGTGGCTTTATGGCAATCACGTGGCCCTTAGGGATCTTTGAGAGGTGGATGGGGTCAGTCCTGAGGGTGCTGGGGCTCCATGGCCCATTTGAGACACATGGAGAGAAAACTTTCTTTGCTTTTGCTCATAGATAAAAAAAAGAAGTTGTACTGCTCACTGAGAAAATCATTTTAGAAGAAAGAAAAATGTTTTCTAAGTTTGGTTTCAAATAGGGCTGTTAACTTTTTTCAGATTTCTGGTTCTGGATTTGACTCTGGAATTGATTCCTCACTGTTGTTTTAGAATTTTTTTTTTCTTTTTTTAAAGATCGGAGGAACATACCTAATCTCGCTGTGACTACATGATATGAAGGTTTACCTCCTTTTAAACTTCCTCAGCATCGATAGATAATTATAAGCATTTATTATCTCATATAGTCCAGAGCGGCGCTCAACACCTTCCATTGTGGACAACAGAACAAGGCAGTTTCATCCCCTTAAGCTAAATGATGTGGTTTATTAGACTAGTTTGTTCTTTTTACTCCTTTAGACACATAGAACAAATCCGCGTTTGAGCGTCAGTAGTTTCCATTACCCTTTAAATTGCGCAAATAGAAATTGCGAATTGAAAATACACCCAAAATGTTGCAAAAACTCCCATATATCGCAAAAACGTTTTTGCGCTGTGTTTTAGATGCACAACTTTAATGTATGAAACTTGACCAAGACGTAGGCTAATCAATATTTGTCAGTCATGCTATGAATGAAACCGCGACAACAAACTTCATGTGGCTTTATTTTATTGTTTTAGCATGAAATCCCATTATGTATACAAAAATGGGACTGTGGTGCTCATGTGGGTAATGTTGGTTCAAGTCAGGCTGTGATGCAGGTGTACAGGGGGAAGCACATGTCACCAGTGTTGGAGGAAATGCATTAACGTGAGTTACGTAATCAGATTACTTTGTTCAAGTAACTAGTAAAGTAACGCATTACTTTTAAATTTGACAAATTTACAGCCTAATATCTGAGTTACTTTTTCAAATCAGTACCAGGAGTGATCTCAGGCAATACATGGAAAAACAAAGTAGACTAGCCTATCGCGAACCTAAAATAATGAAATTCAATGTTAAATTACACAAATATACTTTATATTTAAACTCACTTTATTAAGCAATGTCTTTGCTGCTGACCTTCGATGATCCAATTCAACCATGCTAAGGCCTCATCCAGACTACTGCGTTTTAGTTTAGAAATGGAGAATTAAAACGAATACGATCTCCGTCCACACCAGCGTTTTAGCTGCGTATTAGAATTGATCTCCGTCCACATTAAAACGACTGAAAACGCGGATCACGTGACCATTCACCAACACTGGGCGTGCGCGTGCCGGTGTAAACAGGCGCATGTAGGCAGTTCTTATAGCATTGTAAAATGCAGACTTTACTTGCACAACAGCTGCTAGCAAAGACATCAACGTCAGTAATGCTTGTAATTCGTTATCCATGTTGCAGTCACTAACGTTACGTAGTCCAGGCTGTTTTTGTATGTTTTCTTCCCGGGAACGGGTCATGTGATGGGTGGCTGACGAATCATGGAAGGATACGCCATGACTGATGACACCCAATCATAGAGCTGAGCGTGAGCCTCTGCGTCATCGTTTCTAAAGTCCTCCATTTTGACCGTCTTCACTAAAACGCCCCCCGGAGATGCAAAACGGGGTCAGGAGCGTTTCTAAACTTCTCCGTTTTGGGTCTTCGTTTTTGCCGTTGTAGTCTGGACGGGAGGTGCAAACGTAGCAAAAGGTCTCCGTTTCTAAATGAAAACGCAGTAGTGTGGATGGGGCCTAAGTGAAATAAATAACTTTAGATAAACATCACATTTGTGTTTCGTTTTTTGTTTTTATTGCCGGAGAGTGTTGAACTTTCTTCTGCATAGAGCTGAAAGGTTAGTTTGAGCAGCGCCCTCTACTGTACAGGTGTGAATTTGCATGTCCTTTAGCCTGAGGCTTATTAATTTCACTTTTGATATGAAAGGGCTTTTACATTTGGCAAAAATATAACTTTTTTTGTTATTAAAAACAAACAAGCAGACCAAGCCCAGGAGAGAAGTAATGCAAAAGTAACTAAGTAACGCAATTAGTTACCTTTTTAGAGAGAAATGCAAAATTGTAATGCATTACTTTTAAAAATACCTTTCCCCAACACAGTTTGTCTCACAAAAAGCTGGCACTTAAAAAAGAAAAAAAGAAAAGGTTAGAATCTGTATCATGTTGTGATCCCATTTTCCTTAAACTTCTCGTTTTACCCACAGAGAACCCATACATATAATATGTCATCACAATAAACCAATACTTGTCAATGACTTAGATAGGTGTATATGCATGTTTGCATTCAAATGGTGTGGTTCCATCACCTGCCAGCAGGGGCTAACAGGGCCATGCTAACCAGCCAAAACATGACCCCTTGATCAAAACACGTAACTCATGAAAGTAGAGTGTAACGAGCAGTTGAGAGTGTGTGTGAGATACTGCAGAATGTGGGTGACAAGCATAGATAGAGCAGCAGGCTCTGAAACCCATTTTACAGATAGGGCTCTTGGCACCGTCCAGTGGGATAGACGCACACTTCAAAGCATAATAAATTACAAAACGAATTATCACAACTGAGGGTAAGCCGAATACAACTGTCTTTTCCGTTTTCTCTCTCTCTCTCTCTCTCTCTCTCTCTCTCTCTCTCTCTCTCTCTCTCTCTCTCTCTCTCTCTCTCTCTCTCTCTCTCTCTCTCTCTCTCTCTCTCTCTCTGTTGCCTTGGTCACAGTGACTGCAGTGAGAAGTGCTTTGTCAGTAGACGTGGCAGAGAGGAAGGTGACAGTAAGGTCCGCTTGAAGAGGATTCCGTTCAGTTTTCATTTTGCACTAGGGTTCCAACTAACAAGTTTTTTTGATTGTCAATTAATCTGTTCCATTGCTTTGGAAAATTGACATTTTGATGGTATTATGATGCCAGTTGCGCCAGCTGTGTGTAAGTTACAACTTAGCAGTTTTGACGTAAAGAGGCACTAAGATATAATCTTACGTACTACTAAATATTTTTGCGTTGAAATTTAATAAAACATTTATATTTATGGAATCCTCCAATCAGGATTAAAGGAATAAAATAGCAGAAAGACTGAACTGCATCAACAAGCTCTTGTTTTACCCAACAGACTTCAATCTTTTAGACATGTATGATGCCGATGACATTTACACTTTTATTTTAAGAGAAGCTTACTTTGTTAGTGGCTCTTCAACACAAACCCAATCTACAGCAGCGTGCCTCTGTGTGCATTGGTCCTTGTTGTGAATGTCAAATGAATAATACATTTCTTCTGGTTTTCTTTTTGTATTAGTATTTATTTACCGGTATTGATCCTTATTCATTTCAAATACAGTTTCTGAATGTTATTTACATGAAAAAATAGCCTACCTATAATGTTAGCCATGATTAAGTATTGTATTTAATGGAAACATACTTTTACCATTGACTGAAGGATAAACTGCAGTATTATTTCTGCTCATAAATTCGAAGTCTGCTATTGGATCGTTGAAGGTAAATGTTATTTTTTTACGGAGAGCTTACGACCTACTACATTCTGCCTGAAGAACAAATAGTCCAACCGAAAAAAGTGATGACTTAATTTAATAACGATCATTTTAAATTTTAGTGCTAAGTTTGTTAAATTTTTAGTTTGCGCTCTTTCTTTGTGGACACTGACTTGAACCTACTTTCTTTCCTCTTTAATTTGTCTTACTACAACCCCCAGAGGTCTCTTTGTATTTTACCCTCAGTCTCATTCAGGTGAGAAGTGTTTTGGTGCTCCTTTGTAACCCCTCTATCAATGTCGACTCTCTCCCTTTCTCCCTTTCTTCCTCTCCCATCGTAAGAAATGATTGAGTGCATGTAGAATGCTGACATCAGATAACGTCCGCATTGGCAGTCCATGTGTGACTGCATCTAGATTTGCATATCATTTGGAATTCAATAAACTAAATGGACCCATGCTCACACTGACAATAAAAGGGGCTATAAATATTATAATACTACCAGTCCTGACTGTGTGGAGATGGCTGGCAGGTCCGATTTCACTACGAAAGGCCCTTAATCGTTTAATTGATTGTTTTTGTGCAGTTATTTATCTTATATGTTCTGCCAGGAAGTAACATCAGTCTACTTCCTGTTTATATGATCATGTTTCTGTCAGTTTGTGATCTCAATCTCCAGCATGATGACATGGGGAAAGGATCAGCGTCTCACTATGAGCTCAGCTTGAACTCCAAAACGTATTGAAACCAGATGCTGATACAGTCCTTCCACATTGAGCTCGCAGCGGTGGCTTAAACGAGGTGCCACTCAAAAACAAAACTAATTCATCAGTGTGTTTTAATTTCGCCATGATATCGCCTAGTTCTTCCCCTCTGTTGCTTCTACTCAAGATTATTTTCATGACAGGACAGAGCGTTTTCAATTACAGCGTTCATGGCGTGCAACAGTGGGTCTGCGATCCACTAGCGTTACTTTTATTATTTGCTAACATTTCTAATTTCACACTTGTTAAATTTTCATGTAAAAGCCCTTTTAAGAGAGAAGCTTCAAGAGAGCGTTATGTCATTTCAAATCTCCGGGGGGGCTCAGTCTTTGGGGGTTGAAACGGGGTGCTGGCTTGGAGGGACCAGAGCCAAATTGTAGCTTACTCAGAAACGTTATTTAACACATTTTAGTAGTTACCGTAGTATGGAATAACACAATGGGAGTTATGAAGTGACCCAAATTGTTGAATGTTGCCTCCTTTTGTTTAGACCAGGGGTAGCCAAGGCTACCTTCCTGCAGAATACAGTTCCAATTATGCTCCAGCACACTTACCTGTTATTGTCAAGTAATCTTGAACCCCTTGACTATCTGGTTCAAGGGTGTTTGATTAGGGTTGGAGCTAAACTCTGCAGGATTTATTCTTCGCTCCGCTTCGATTAGCTCACAGTTGTGTCCATACATCTTTCAAATACTCAACCGTGGATAGACGCGTTCGTTTTATATCGCTCTTTCTGCAATCTTCTTCGTCTACTGTACTAATTTTCGTCATCATGAGGGTGCGGGCACAGCAGCGCATGTGCGAATGACTTGAGCACTTGGAAACAACGTCCGCTAGATAGTGAGCATGTGCCGAATGCATCTTTTCGCACTCACTGCCAAATGAGTATACTTTGACACTTGCGCACTCAACTGTGCACGAGACAGAAAATGAAGTATACCCGTGCCTTGAGGTTGCAAGCAGACCATTGCGGAACGTTGGCAGCCGAAGTATATTTTGGGCTTAACCTAACTTCAGGTGGTATCCACCCATGCTAAGTCCCACCTCCTGCATCAGGATTGGCTAATAAAAGCTGTGTCTTGTGTCTGTGATTGGACAGTTGTGGTAGTAATCATAGTAATCAGAGAAACATCACAGCATGAAGGTAGCAGATGAGCTAACAGGCCTACAGTGTTTTTTTCCCCGTAGAAAATAAACACACCAGCTATTACATTAGCATAACGGTTTAAACATCTTAACATTTTTTTGTAGTTTCCGTTAGCTAGTTATACTTTAATTGTTCTTGTCATTATCCAAAACATTGTAGGACCAACATGAAGGACTTCTTGTTCTAGAAAATCTTTGACTTTTTTTTTTTTTTTACACATTGAAATGACATGATAGAATACTTACGGTATTTGTATACAGATTTTACAAAATGGGAACATACATTTTGATGTGTTTATTTCATTACTTTCATTCACTTCATCAAATCTAATGCTAATATTACTATTTTATTCTGATCAAAGTCATGAGAATAACTGTTCAGTTTGTACAGAATTCAGTTTGTAGCTTTTTTGCAATACACATTATTAATATCATAATATTTAGTATTTAAATCTCAGAGACACTTTCAACTTCAGTAAGTATATTTACAGATTATTTATTATTACTTTGCTTTACCGTAACAATAAAAATAAAAAATAAAAACAATTGCTGAATTTTCGAAGCAATTTTATTTTGTTTCATTTATATTATCAGACGTATTATCTTTCTACTATTTTATTACATTTCTACATGGAAAATATATAGCTGCTTTTCACATTTTAGAAAAGAGGTCCCTCAAGGGGATTATCCTTGGCGTTGAAAAGTTTGAAAACCCCTGATTTAGGCAATACTTTAAAAAGCTGGCCGCTAAACTGGAGTGGAGATCGGCTGAATCGAGTGCATTAGTTGGAGAGGAATTGTGTCTGGCAAAGTTGTGATTTAGACTGAAAAGGAGATGAGTTCAAGGAAGAAGGGAGAAGGAAGGTATTGGGACATTATTATTCATATGGACAGTTTGATCATGATTGAACTCATAAAACTTTGAATCAATTCCCCAGTGGATGTGCTTGGCTAGGTTTGATTAATCAGATGAATGGCTTGGAGATGGTATGAGTCACCCTTTTTCAAATTAAAACACAAATAGACACTTACTCTCTTACACTTATCTAGCCTAGATCTCAATGAGCCACCAGTTCTTCCACCCATCTGAAAGTATGACACACTCACTTCCTGTCTGATGAGTCTAAGGCTAACGTCTAAACGGCTAATTTTATAATCATTTGCTTAGTTTTTTTTTTAGCTGTACAAAACAGTCTAAATTATAAACATACTGCTTTGTAGCGCAAACCGTTTTACCGTTTTCTGCACTTTGTAATTCTTCTCATTATTTTCCTATAGTGGCTGATGAATCGGAAGTCATACATTCACAGAAAAGCGTTTATTTCTGCTTTTAAAAACAATAGGCTAGACCTTTTTATATAGGTGCATAGACCTCTAAAATGACTAGTATCAGATAGCAGTGGATAGAATTCCTCAGATAGTTTTGGAATAATTTAAAGGGATAGTTCACTTTAAAATGAAAATTCTGTCATCATACACTCACCCTCAAGTTGTTTCAAACCTGTATGAATTTCTTTCTTCTGCTGAACACAAAGGAAGATATTTTGAAGAATGTCTCAGTAACCAAACAGTTAACTGGTCCCATTGACTTCCATAGTAGGAAAAAAATAATACTATGGCAGTCATTCTTCAAAAAAATAAAGTCTTCCTTAGTGTTCAGCAGAAGAAAGAAATTCATACAGGTTTGAAACAACTTGAGGGTGAGTATATGATGACAGAATTTTCATTTTAAAGTGAACTATCCCTTTAATGTTGGAGCTCATATTGAAACTTCTGACGTTTGATTCCAGACTTTGGTGTCTTGGCAAATCTGAGCACAGCTTGTGCTTACAGCTCTTCTGAAACTTCAGAGGAGACGTTAGGTTACTAGAAGGTTTTTTTTTTTTTTCAGGGAGAGAAAAAAATCAGAGAAGCAGGAGGATTAAGCAAAATGTCCATTTGATCTCCAGTTATCACTTGGCTGTTGTGGAGAAACAGTGGAAATATAAAACACGATTTTATTTCTTGCAGGATATCGCTCACATGTCCTGTTTAGTCGTGTTTGTGTAATGTTTCAAGTCGAGTCACTGTGTTTGTTTTTCTATAAAATCAATTTGTGTTCACTTGTATTGTTTTATAGCGAGTTAATCAAAATGCACACTTAACCTAAGATGTTATTTAGTGTGTCTATGCGACACACACACACACACACACACACACACACACACACACACACACACACACACACACACACACACACACACACACACACACACACACACACACACACACACACACACACACACACACACACACACACACACACACACACACACACACACACACACTCTCCCTCTCTTTCTGCTGGTGCTGCATTGATTTGATACACCTTGCAGTGGTTTACCACCTCCTGCACTGCAGTGCTGCCTGGATATATTTAGGAGATTTACAAAACTCACAATACATAATGTAAACACAACCCAGTCAAACTCGCAGTTAAGTCCATTACGTCTATCTGTCTGTCTGTCAATAGCTCTGTATATTTTGTCAATGCGTTTGTATGTGTGTGCTGTGTGCACTGCGTGTCTGTGATTTCTCTCTCTCTCTCTCTCTCTTTTTTTCTCTGTGAATACAAAGAGAGCAGAATCCTCTGGTTGTGGATGTCAGTCATCTGCCAGGCGAAACCGCAGGAGTGTATGTGAGCCTTCAGTCATGTTTTGATCCTCTACCCCCACAGTAGACAGACCTCGATATACGTGTATGTTTGTGTGCGCACAGATGTACGTGTATATTTATGTCCAAGCGGCATCCGATAGCACGCTACATTCAAGAACGCGTCAATCATCTTAAACTGCTAATTGTTGTAAATTAGGCATTTCAAAGCCAATCTCATGCAAAGTATTATACATAAAGTAATTTTTTTTCTCTACCAGTTTTGAAACCATATTGGTCATGCAGCTCATTAATTTGAGCACAGCACGCTGTTCTCGTTTGTTCAAGAAGGGCACGTTCTTTGTACAGATCTTCAGACTGATCGTAGTGTGTTATGAATCCGCGGTTCCGCGCTGTCGGCTCTGTCAGACCTCATGTTATTCGTATTTGCTACTCTCTCTCTCTCTCTCTCTCTCTCTCTCTCTCTCTCTCTCTCTCTGTTCTTTTCATGTTTTCTTTTTTTATCAAATAAATTCAAACCACTGAGGTTGCGTTTGTTATATGTCTATCATGTGTAATGGAGTCAGGTCATTCAAGTGTACTATATGCTATTGAAATATTGTGTAAATTTTATGGACTAATCGGAAAGCTGTGAACCACTGGAAATATTGCTTCACTGAGCATTCACTTTACTGTAGACTACAAAGCTGCCTGAAATCCACACACTATGGTAAAATCAATTTCTGCTTTGAATGAATTGTTGTTGTATTATTGTATTTAAAAAGAAAATGACAGCAATAGTAATAACATACGAAACACCCATCAAATGTTTGTGTCTGGCATTTTTTTACAAAATAATGTTTTTCTCTTTCACGGCTACATTTATGACCAAAAACAGTAAAACCAAAAAATATTGTCAAAACCTATTACAGTTTAAAAATAACTGTTTTAAAAATGTAGTAGGCTATATTTTAATTGTAAATGATTCCTGTGATGGCAAAGCTGAATTTTCAGTATCATTACTCCAGTCTTCAGTGTCACATGATTCTTCAGAAATCATTCTAATACGCCTTTTTCACCAATAAACGATTTACTGCCAAATAATATGCAGTAGCCTAGTTTATTTACATAGGAGTAGCAACCTTTTCATTTTGTTTTAAAGGGGTGGTGTAATGCCCTTTTCACAAGATGTAAAATAAGTATTTGATGTCCCCAGAGTGTGTATGTGAAGTTTTAATCAAAATACCACATGGATATTTGTAAATAGCATGTTAAAATTGTCACTTTTTGAGGGTGAGCAAAAACGCACCGTTTTGTGTCTGTCCCTTTAAATGCAAATGAGCTGCTGCTCTCGGCACAGGGGGCGGAGCTTCAAGAGCTCAATCTTAGCAGCTTCCATTCCCTCACACAGACATGCACTGAAAATGTCAAAGATTTTAGCCTTTTATGTTCAAACCGGAATTCGACAATGATGGAGAGACTCAAGAAGAAGTGACAACATGTATAATGCAACAGGACATTTCTGAATGGTTAGTTGATGAATTTATATTGCTGATGTGTAGATATCTTCTAGTCATTGATTAGCATATTCTGTCTTGATCATCTATAAATTGCGTTCCCGGGGGCGTGGTTTATGTACATTTCAGGGTTTGTGATGTCACTAACCCGGGAAGAAGGGCTCAATCTTACTTTTTGTGAGCATTGATACAAAAATACGGTGTCAAATCTGTAGATTTACACAAAAGCCCTGGAGCTGTCAGAATAATTTTGCTAAAACAATAAACAGGAACATCTGGGTGCAAAACAGAGTTCACATTGTTCATTTACATATTAGAGACACTGTAACAATACAAGTTACCCTTTAAGAATTCAATTGACATCCCATTTGGCACAATAAATTACAATTTTAGACCTGGAACTTTTCATTTTTCGAATGTCTACTGCCCATGATCAACAGGAAACAGCTTCAGCCAGGTCTGGCTGATTTCTCTCTCTCTCTCGCACACAGATCTTGAGTAGCGATGGGAGGAAAAGGTGGGCTAGAGTGTGTGAGAGGGGGAGAAATAGAGGGCTAGCAGGAAGTGAAGAACAGATTATAATGACTTGAGGAAAATATAATGTAATTCTGTCCTGCGATGAAGTGTTCTGTCAGCTTCATGACAAAGGCTACATCCTTTCCTTTTCATATCCTCTCCACCCTCTCATGCCCTCACCCCTCCTCTTCTCCAAATCTCCTTTTCCTCTCCATTTTCTCCTCTCTTCACTCTCTTGCTCTCTCGATTGGTTTATTGAGGTTGTACAGCAGCACCTGATGGCATTTGAGATACTCCTTTATTCCTTGTTGAGCTACTTGTCAGCTTACTGTGTGTGTGTGTGTGTGTTTTGACTATTAAACTAGCCACTAGAGAATGACATTTACTGCAAATGAACTGTTCCTCTGACACATGTCGTTGTTTAATGAACTGGGGATATGTATTGACACAGAGGCTTAGTCCTTAGGTGTGTGTGTGTGTGTGTTTGTGAGAGAGTGAAAATTACACTGTATTCTGTATCTTTACGTGTGTGTGTGTCTGTTTGGCGTTGAAACTCTATTTTGAGTGGATGTTTGCATTGTAGATCTATATGCATTGAACAGGTTGTACGTAAACCCACACAGGAAGTGATAATGGTCTCTACTGCACATATAATGCACCTGGCAGCAAACATACACTGTAATTGCTGAGGTGGAGGCTTGGAAATTAACTTTTATTTGAGTTTTTTTGTCTTCATTTTGGGAGTTTTAATTATATTTTTATCTTTTCTCAGAGGCTGCAAGTGTCTGTTCTCCACATTAAAAGATCTTTTAATGGCCATCTGTAGTAATGCAATCATCCAAACACACAAACTGTGCCAATTTTGGCAACTTTTTTGCTTTCAAAGTGCTCTTGGCTCTGTGCTGTCTGCACTTTACATGACAGAGACTCATTATTGTTGATTAGACTGATGTGGATTTTGAACACAAGATTCATTACAATTAGGTATGCTAATGCACACTCACGGTTTCTCTTTTATGCACTCGCTCGCTCGCATCCTTTAGGATTTTGTAATGTTATCACGACACAGGAGACAATCATTTTTGAATACAGAACTTGTGGAGCTCTTTGTGTAGTCTGCAAATTCAGCAGAATCTTTACACAGTCACATGACATTCATCCCATATCACATTTCAAGCAAAATATAAAAGAATAGCAGAGTTAACACCACAAATAACGATAATGACACGGATTAACAATATCGTTGGAATCACTTTCACCTTGAGTATTTTAAGCGACAAAACTGCAGCGCTCTCTTAAAATAAACAGAACAATATCATCCACTGGTGTGGACTCTAATATAATCATTGTTAGTTATATTTATAGTTATCATTCTTAGTGCGAACTGGCCTTAAAGGGGTAGTTCACCCAAAAATGAAAATGACGTCAGTAATTACTCACCCTCATGTTGTTCCAAACCCGTAAGACCTTCATTCATCTTCGGAACACAAATTAAGATATTTTTGACGCAATCCGAGAGCTTTCTGACCCCTCCATAGACTGCAACGTCATTACCACTTTCAAGGCCCAGAAAGGTAGTAAATACATCGTTAAAATAGTCCATGTGACTACAGTGGTTCAACCTTAATGGCATGAAGCGACTAGAATACTTTTTGTGTGCAAAACCCCTCCAAAATAATGACTTTATTCAACAATTTCAGTCTCTGACACTGTTCACATTGTAAACATAGCGCAGCGCTTTTGGGTTCACCGGCTCAGTATTGGCCGGGTCCTGCGTCAGCATCACACGCATGCGGTTGTTGAATTAAAGGAACACTCCACTTTTTTGGGGAAATAGGCTCATTTTCCAACTCCCCCAGAGTTAAACAATTGAGTTTTACCGTTTTCGAATCCATTCAGTCGATCTCCGGGTCTGGCGGTAGCACTTTTAGCATAGCTTAGCATAGATCATTGAATCTGATTAGACCGTTAGCATCTCTCTCAAAAAATTGACCAAAGAGTTTCAATATTTTTCCTGTTTAAAACTTGACTCTTCTGTAGTTACATCGTGTACTAAGACCAACGGAAAATGAAAAGTTGTGATTTTCTTGGCCAATATGATAGGGACTATACTCTCATTCCTGCCTAATAACTAGGAACTGTGCTGCCGTACCAGCAGGCGCAATGAGAGTACAAACTTAGTGCCGGTCATGTTGGAAGTTACAGAGCTGGGGACTATTTTCAGGCGCTGCGTAATATCATTGCTCCTGCTGCACCCATGGTACGGCAGCACAGTTCCTTGAAGATGGTCTTATGGGTTTGGAATGACATCAGGGTGAGTAATTAATGACAGAATTTTCATTTTTGGGTTAACTATCACTAAGTATTTGTTAACAAACAAAAGCTAGTTTCTCAATCACATCATCCTCCAGGAAGTGACCTTTTTTTATTATCTGAAAACAGCAGCATAATAATAATAATAATTCAATATTAATATTTATACAAAATAATTACTAAATATTATTTTACGAATTATTATTTTAAACCACATCAGTAACTTTTAATCCAAAATAATACATTTAAAATAAATATCAATTATATTTTATATTATACTTCTGGTGCCTTGAGAGCACTGATACACATGCTCAACTGGAATGTGATATATCCAGCATGAATCTAAGGCTTTTCTATGCTCTTTCTCCATCTCGTTCAAATCGGTTTGGGCACATGCTCACAATCACAGACATCCAGGCTGACATAGAGACCACAACACTTCTGTCACCTGTTAAAACAGTAGGACACTGCATATAGCCCGGCTACCCAGGAGAAAGAAAGAGGTGGGGAGGTTAAACAAACAGTCAGAGCTCAAATGGAAGCCATGGACACACAAGGTTAAAGAGGCCTTGATATGAAACGCTAATATACACACACACACACACACACACACACACACACACACACACACACACACACACACACACACACACACACACACACACACACACACACACACACACACACACACACACACACACACACACACACAGGGGTGTTAAAGGTGTGATGGGGTCTGGAGGGTAGTGTGTGGTTTATTTTTAATGAGACACTTCTGTCATGTTTATTTATTCATCTCTCAGCTTAATTAATAAAGCATAACACACACATGTGCTGACAAAGTATGCGTGTTAGCATGCGGCCTCAATTTATAATTAGGATGGCAATACTGTGGAGGCCAACCCTGGAAGGAAGCTCTTTATCTGAAGTATCTTTTTGAATTAAATGAAGTATTTTCCATTACAGATACTCCCGGATCATTAGCATTATCCGATATGAAATCCGGGAGAGAATTTCAAGCATATCACCTCAATTTACTTGCATCTTCTCAAAACTGTCAGGCTTAAATCAAATAATTGCATATCATCCAGCATGTGTGCGTATTTATGACTGGTGTTTGTGTGACCTCGGTATGCGGCCTCAAATCTTAGATATTCATTATCATATATATGGACTGATGGTGCAGGGAATATTCTTGGAGGCTTTCAGAAAGCTCACCTGTCCTTCCTCTTCACTTAAAGTGATTAAAAAGCCATCTCTTCCCTTCTCATCTAATATTCCTCATGATTGACGGCCCACTGTCCTTTATGAGGGTGGAAATCGTGGATGTGCGTTAATGAAAATGGAGTCCGTCGGTTTGCATGATGAAACGGGCTTAATGTGAACGCTCGCTAACAAGGCCGTGTGTGTTTGAGAGGTGAAGGGCGAAGGCAGGGGGCAGGAAAAATAATAACAGTCATATTTAGATGTTGGCTTCAAGGATTAGTCGTATTTGCGTAATGATGTACACCTGCTGGGCGAATAGTATACGGTTTATGGCGTGGATGGGCAGGGAACGCTTTCTTGACGTTTCGAGGTGTTGCCTTTGGTGAAATAAGGAAGTCGTTGACATGCTCTGTAGCTTTTCGTATGAATGTGATTAAATATTTTACTTGCACTAGGAGTTCTGAGTGGATTTCATTGGATTTCAAGGGCTGTTAGAGATGAGCTCCACCCAGTTCCATATTTGGTCCCTTGTGTATGTGTGTGTGTGTGTGTGTGTGTGTGTGTGTGTGTGTGTGTGTGTGTGTGTGTGTGTGTGTGTGTGTGTGTGTGTGTGTGTGTATGTGTGTGACACAAATGAAGATGAAGGCGACGAAAAGAAGGGTTTTAATTTGTGCTTGAGGGGTTAGTTGGGATTTAATGGTTGAGTACGGGTTAAATTGTGTGTGTGCGTGTGCATGAACGTGGCCTAAATTAACTGAATTAATACTGTTTGGCTCCTACAATCACAATGACATTGGTGTGTTGATAATTATATTGAATAAAGAGGGACATTAGGTTATTTTTGTCAATAGTATTAGTATAGTAATACTATAGTATTCATGATTAAAAAAGCAAATTTCCAAATCCACATGATTTAATGGGGTTTTAAAAATATGTGGTCAGATATATGTAGTAAAACCATCAAGCAAAAAAACTAATAACATGTATTTCTTGCACCTTGAATAGATGTGAATTTACATATCTTAATTATCATTTTCAAAAAAGTATTTTTTAACAAACACGTTTAAAAAGGCTGTAATCATGAAGAGTCACATTATATTTTACAATCAGAGTGTAGCTTTTTTCATAAATTGGTCAAATTATTATTATTATTATTTTGACCCCCCCCCCCCCCCCCCACAATGCCTTTTTACTCAATATGCTGTCTTTTTGACTCTATGCCCCCATCCCCCCCAAAAATTTAAATTAATTTTTATTGAATTTATGGAAAAAATTATTAGATCCAGGTTAGAAAAGCGAGAGAATCGTGTCGTTGACCCTCGTGCATGTTGTGCATGTGTGAGTTTGTCTGGTCCCAATCCCCCATTAATCTGAATATTTGCAGACAGAGGCAGAATATGAATCATTTCTCCTCACTGCAATTAGCCTGAAATATGTATGTCCTTAGTGTGTGTGTGTGTGTGTTCTTTGAAAGGGTGAGGCAGGCTTAATGTTGCTGAACTCCCTGTATGTTAAAACAATGGGGAGAAATGCACTGTAAAACATGCTGGGCCAAATTAAAAAATGTAAATCAATACAATGTTGAATTGTAAACAATTCTCGTGTTTGAATTGAGAGCATTCTTTTAAAGGGGTCATGACATGATTTTTTTTTAAAATTATTTTAATATGTTACTTGAGGTACACTTATAATGTTAATAATGTTTTGCACAAAAAAAATAAAATATTTACAGTATATATACATATGCGGAAAAACGGTTATTCGTCAATCCCCATTCTGACCCTCTGTCGGTAAATGGTAAATGGCCACTGTTATGATTGGTTAACATCATTGCAAACAGTATCAACGGCCACTCGCTTTTGCAATTAAGTGTTTTGAAAACATGCTGTCAGATCCAATACAGTTCGTGGTTCATCTTTTTAAAGAGGTGTGTTTACAAAACAGCAGTCAAATGCTCTGAACAAATATACAATCCACGCGATCCATGACGCCATTAAAAATAAACTGGTTCCTGATGCTGGGATTCTTTTGAAGTTTCTACAGAAAGCGTTCCTTTATGTTTCCCTTTACTCTTCCATTTGTCCCCTTGTCAGCAGACTCAAGTGCGTGGAGTTTGTCAGAGACCGAATGCACATCTGTATACTGTATCCAGTGTAGCAGCGTGAGTGATTATAATGGATTCTATTTGCAGTGGGCGGGGCCTAAGGTGTGATGATGTATAACTATTTGTCAATGTCTTGCTCTGGAGGCAGTCATATGCAAGTGTATCTGCCCGTGTGACGTCACAGATCCTGCAATATCAAAACAACCCATTTTTGGATTAAATAAATGCTTTGTCTATGAGGAGGACATTTTAAGCTACAAAACAAGATGATTTTATGGTACAAAGAGCTTTTTATATGTCAAAACAAAAGATCAAGGCAAATTTGATTTCTCATGTCATGACCCCTTTAACATATCCTCTTTGATCTGCTTTTATATTGTTGGGTGGACCAAATGTAGGAATAGCCACTTACTCGAAACCTGGGAAAGGCAGAGAGACACATGATGGACCAATTTAACCCTCATGTTGTGTTTGTAGTCTGAGACCTGAAGGGCCTTTTAATATCTACAAAAACAAACGTTATAAGGTCGAACTGACCCCAAAGAGAAGCAACACTAATATATTGGATGCCATTTCTGAAAAGAGCATGTCGTCTTTGTGACACAGCAAATCATTGGGTTAAAGCATCAATGATACCTATCAAACTGGATTATACTGGGTCAGAGGAAACACTAAACTAATCAGAATGGAAATTATAGTAATAAATACTTGCTATAAATTGTCATTGTGCACTTTTAGAAGAAAGGGTTCTGTCAGGCGCTTTATATATCGAACCTTTTTGGGGATCCCATCATGGGATAATTTTATTTATTTAGTTTTATTTAATTAACTTTGTTTTAATTTTTTTTTTTTTTTTTATAAAATTTTATGAATTAAACAGCTCGTAAACATTCCTCATCGCTAGGAAAAAAAAGACTATTAAACATGAATGTATAATGCAATCAAGTAAGACATTTCTTCTTACATAGACCCTTTTTGGCATAAATGATTCTTTAAAATTTAGTCAAGAACCCTATGGTTCTATATAGATCCCCATTGAACTTTTTTTCTCTATAAGGACTGGCTTTAAAACTTCAAAAAAGATGCTAAAGCACCACTAAAGTATCAGTAATCAGATTCATGACCAAATCATTCAGAACTGGATCTGATATATTGAAAAGAGCAGATTCATTATTGAATTGGACATCACTATTTAACTCTATTTAACTTTTAACATGGAGAGAGGTGATCACATTTGAGTGCTGACAGTTAGGCTGAAGATGAGAGACGAGATTCGCCTGCGGTCCAAAAAAAAAAAAAAAAAAAAGATCATTTAATTTTTCTCCCTTAAGTCCACGTATAATTTTAGCCAAGTATTAATGAAGTATTTTCCACCCTCTTTATATGAATGACCCATTTTTGCAGCTTATTTTCAATAGATTGTCTTTCATGGTCAGGAAACTTTGGGTCCTGTAAGTTTCACTGTTTTCAATGAACTTGAAACATAAACGCATAACTTTAGGTCTTGAGTGATCCGGGATGTCATTCCCTACTCTCCTCCTCATTCATTATTTTTTTTTATCTGCACAACAATAATTGAATCTTTGATGAATCAATAAGAGCAGTTCTCCTTTGTGGCTGATACACAATGGTGAAGTGACGTTTCACTCATAGTCCCCGCAGGCAGAAAACAAGAATAGGAAGAATCATCAGCAAAACTTGAAATGGCTCACTGATTTAGTGCAGAGCAAGTACTGAACACAATCATATATTAGTGTCACTGTCACTTGATGATGGATCTGGTGAAGAAGCTGTCAGCGATCAAAATATTGATTTTGAAGATGTTGAAAATGATAGTTTTGAGATTGTGAATATGAGCACTGTACTGGGAAATGAGCTCTGATGAGGACAGTGATGATGGTATAAAACATCTGCTCAAACTGAACCCTTCCAAGCTCCAAAAGGTAACAAAATATTCTTTATTTTATTCTTCTGTAATTGTTGCTCTAATATCAGGAGATTTTTATATTATCGTGACAGGTAGAATTCCATCCGTGTTAGATATAGATCCGGGTCACTAAAGACCCGAATATGTAACAATGATTGGCGAAACATTCATGGTTACGTTTTAAGGGATTTTGACAGTACAGCCCCAGGCTCTCTAAACATGTTGCGTAAGACATGACACACACCCTAAAAATATAGATAAGAAATAGTCTTGTTTAAGCAAATTACCCTGAAGAAAAGAGTCTGTAAACATCCAGCCTAAATGCTGCTTTTGTGACTGTGGTAATGTCAGTAAAACAATCTACCAAACTGCCAGTCAAAAGGGATGATGCGTGTTCAAGATCCAGTGTGGGACAGCGTTGTGTTTTCCAAAGACTGTTTAGGTTCTGCCTCTGCTGTGTTCCCCTGAGAGAACAGGAAGTTCCCGCCTCATCTTCAGACTGAGCCAGGAAGTGGAAAAGCCCTCTGGGCTTTGCAGGAAATGGGCAAAGCTGTTACTGTAGCAACACAGTTCTGCCTTATTAGCTCAGAAATAAATGAATCGTAAAGAAATCAGGGTGAATGCCCAAACCTTCCAATTCTGATCATTTTTTTACTTTTAGACTATCTCTGTTTTGGATCTCTTTCCTTTCTCATTATTATAATTTTTTTCCTCGTTCTTGTTTCGGCTAAAATGTAGTGTGTAGTATACACTTATATTTATGCAGATATGTTTTAGAGGCCGATATTCTGATGTAAATCCGGTAGCGTCATGCTCTGAGGAACAGCTGCATATTTAATAAAGTCCTTGTGACGTGTTTGTACTGCTAGGGGAACACTGATTCAGGCCTCTGTTGCTTATGTCCACACAAATCCTAAAGGATTTCTGAGTGAAAAAAGAAAGAGAAAAGGAGAAACAAGAGGCTTTTCCCACTGGATGGCATCAGTCGATTTGAGAAGCCTGTTTCTTTGATGTCTCTGGATTTATTTCAGTGAGTGAATCCTCCTTATTGTCTATGAATATGAGTTTTAGTTACAGATACTGCATTGATACATGTATGATCAATTGATTTATGAGGGAGTTTAAAACTTCGGAATAGCTTGTGATAAATTTGACTGGATGGAAGTGCTCTTAACTTTCTTCTTGTAAAGTAGTTAATGACTTTTTTTTGACGTTTGCCATGTCGTCTCATTTTAGGGACTTTTATTGGAAGGCACCTGCATGAGTGTAGACATGTGTAAGTCTCCCATGTGAGCGGGAGAATGAAAACAGAGGTGAAAAAATGGCAGTATTGAGTGTCAAAACCTTCTGGAGTGGAAGCTGCTATTTTGAGGGTCCTGAGAGAATCACAGTGTCCGAATCACAGTGGAAAACCTCTTCACTTTACTAAGGGCTTCACTTTACATTCAGGGTTAACACTCACAAGTCACAACCCAGACTCATAAACCTGTAGCAACATTTCTGGGAATTATATTATGTCGGTTCTTGCATGTTTCGTGACAAGTGGAATGTCCAGTGAGTGGCGATGTTCATTTGGTTGTTGCATGCATCACATCAGTTCAGAAATTAAATGTCCAACCCTAAATCTAACCAATGAACGAACAACAGCAAACATGAGATTAAAACACGTGCTGAAGCAACTGTGCTAATTTATCTAGCTTATACACATTTTTGAGCTTTTTCCTGACTCGCGTAACTTGTTTTTCACGGGACTCGTACCAGTTTTTCTAGAAAAAACGAGCGTAAACTGACTGCTGTAAGTAAGGAAACTCTTTTATGGTTAAAATAACTAATTGGTCCAAGCTGGTTATTTTCTGGTCAACTATAATTAGCTACTATGTTTAAAAAACCTGATTGACCACCTTTAGCTGGTGTGTTGCCAATTATGGTTTACTTACCAGTTAACCAGTTAATGACCATCTAGAAACCAGCTAATAACCAGTTTGAACAGGCTAATGAATACCAGCTAGAATCCAACTAGTGGCCAACTTAATAACCAGCATTGTCCACATAGTAACTTTATGGTTGTGGTCTATTGCAAATTTGATGACATCTGCAAAAAAAACTGATTGTTAAAAAATATTGTTGGTTTTCTATGCTCATTTGTTTTTGACTGATAAGCCACTAAAGCCCCCATATTTGTGGACGCTAAAATTCTTGTGTAAAACCACAGACAGAAAAAAATTAAACATTCATACCACCAAACACATCTGTACCAACACGCACATCTTCTGAGCTTCTTTTGTACTTTCATTCATGCAGCAAGAGCGAGTGCAGAGATACATTGTAATTCTGCATTGCTTTTTCTCCTCACACATCCCTTTGTTTAGCCGTCTTTATGTCTGAGTAAGCATTTGGTCCAATCATTTGTGCATATGCAAAGCCAGCATCACTCTCATCTTCTCACATCTTCAAACCGCAACTTCAAAGAGCCCCTCTCTCTCTCTCTCTCTCTCTCTCTCTCTCTCTCTCTCTCACGGCTTCCCTAACTTTCCCTTTTCCTCCCATTCTGAACCTCCCATGCGCATTCTCTCCCTCTTTCTCACACACGTTCACTTTCTCCAGTCGTGATCAAAGTGCAGGTCAGGATGTAGTTCCTCTGGAGCCTTGATCAATAGCTGTTGCACATGAAGAAAGACAAAAATGGGCTGGAGGAAAAGGAGAGAGATTGGATGGACTTCTCTTTGTGTCCTGCTTAGTATGCATTGGCTGTGTGGGTCTCCTCTAAGATTTTAGAGTCTGTTTAAAATGTTGAAGACAAAGTCTGTTTGTACTGCACAAAATTGTGGATGTATGATATTGATATATTGCTGTTGGTCCTATATCTCTTTTCAGAAGTAGGCCGATTTTAGTGTTCAGATATCAGTGGTCGTGTTAACTGAATATTTTCCAACATTTTTTTTTTTTAGCAGTGACAGAAAAATCTGAAGGCCACTGAGAGTGATTTATTGTGATTGTAATTCCAACTCTGTCCAGGTGGTTGCAAGCATGCATATTCATTAGCTATCTATAGTATTGTCTCGTCTTGATCTCAGGGCATGACATCTTTTTCCAGCCTGCTGCTATGTGCTGCAGTCACACCATTTCGTAATTACCATAATTTTAAGACGACGTGACGTCCTACTCGGACTGGGAATTATGCTTTTCTATAGCAACACTATCAACGCCTAAATGAATCTGCCGTGGTCAGGTGGTACAACGGTCACAAGGTAGAAGTATGAGCCTTCAGAAAATTCCCAGATTACAAGTTGTAATTACGAGCTCTAGGTATGGTGAAGGGGTATGTGATGATGTGGGACTGTTTTAATTCCAAAGGCCAAGGGAACTTTATCAGGATGCATAGTATCCTGGATCCATGAAATACAAATCTGCCTGCCTCTATGGGAATTTAATATAGGGGTGTCCTGACTTATGCACCCTGTATTTTAAGGAAGAACATGTATTTATTTATGATACATTATTCATTCACAAAGAAAATTGGTGTCCTTAAAGGTTGGTGTTTCCCTTTTTTTTATTATTTTTTTATTAAGGCATTAAGATCCAAAATATTTATTTTTTTATTCCTCTTTTTAGTCTGACAACTGAATTGTCTGATAAAATGATATAAAACATTAGTGCCATCTTGGGAGGGGCAGCCAAAGAATATGAAATTAAATAAAATAAAATTGTCTGATAAAATATTATAAAACATCTGCTCAAACTGAACCCTTCCAAGCTCCAAAAGGTAACAAAATATTCTTTATTTTATTCTTCTGTAATTGTTGCTCTAATATCAGGAGTTTTATATTATCGTGGCAGGTAGAATTTCATCCGTGTAAGATATAGAAGTATTATTTATTTTATGTTATATATATATATATATATATATATTTTGTTTCCCATCCCAAGATGGCACTAATGCCATTGTTTTATAATATTTTATCAGACAATTGACTTTAATTGAATTTTATATTTTATTTTTTAATTTGATATGGTGTTTATTTGATATTTTATGGCTGACCAAAGTCAATATGAACATATATGAACACACAAAACCATATTTTTTTATTTTACTTTTTATTATTAATATTGACTTTGGTCAGCCATCCTGAGATGGCACTAATGCCACTGTTTTATAATATTTTATCATATCTTATTTTATCAGACAACCGAATTACATTTTATCTCAATTTCGATTTTAACCCACATGTAAAATAAGGGGGTATGAACCAGTAAAAAACATGAATAACCAGACTCGCAATGCCACCGCAATATTCACGCCTTGTTAGCGTAGTGCAAAGAGCCTCTCCACTGTGTCTCTCCTGCTGTAAAGCTTTATTACTGAAATGTCAAAGACACCTCCAGAATGACAGTTATTCATTATTCAGTTAGACTTTTTTAAACCTGCTGAGCTGAAAGTTGTGCTGTTTCATTTGAGTTCACTCCCTGAGAGGAAGACGCAGCAGTCCTGCTGAGTCTCTGTTCAAGTACACTCTTAAGCATGCTGAGGCCTTGACAAACACAACACGGTCCTGCACTTAATATGCTGTTTTATGGAAACCGTGGTTTGCCAGTTGTGGTTTTAGCTTTGTTTCAATAAACAGGAAGCTGTCGCGGCCCAATTATATGCTGCAGGACGTTACTGATGTGTGCAACCAAGCTGAACCTTAAAGTACTGTGGAACTTTTGTACCTTATTCAAATGTACCGTGGAGGATTATTGTTACGAACTGCTCTGACAGACGGGTTGAAGTTCCAAACGCAGCTTTATTCACAATATACACAATCGTAATCCAAATGACAGTCAAAAGATCAGAACCACAGGGCAAATAATCCAAATATCAACGAAGACTAAAACACAAGTAGAAGATCAGAACCATAACACAGGGAAACAAGAAAGAGTGAGAGCGCTCAGAAATGCAGTGTAACACTAACAAGACTTTGCAAAGATTGAGTGAAAACAGCAAGATTTATATAGCTGAGATACATATACCATGGTACTGTATAATTACCATGTTTATGTACCATGGTATTTATATGACCCTTCAGTGAATGCTATGGTTTTACCCTGGTAGATGTCCAAAAAACATGGCGCTTCTATGGCTTCTATTTCCATGTTTTTATAAATACGTTAAAGCTGCAGTCCGTCGTTTTTCCTCTTTGTCGCCATCTCTGTTCGAAATCTGCAATTGCAGTTATTCGCGGAATTATTAACTGTGCGTGGGTAGTAAATCGGCATGAAACAGCGCGGATGAACACAATGTATTGAGGAGAACCTGTCGCTGCCGCGTCGCTGTGGATACTGTACTGTCATCAGCAATCTCAGAGTATACTTTTTGAAAGTGTCAACATTAGAATTTTCATCGAAAAATGTCATCTGATCAAGTAAGTAACATTCACTTTTGTTCTGACCAAATTCGGGGGGTGGGGGGAAGCATTGCAGTAGGCTATAGCATGCTGATTAAATCTAACGATTGCTTATTTTCACGTCAAAACGTGAAAAATATTTTTTTTCTGAAGTCCGAAGTCTTTGGGTTTTACAACTGGTGAATCTCCAGTTGTCACTGGTGATTGTCGCTTTAAACTTTCGGGATCCGCCATACCAAGTGCTAAGCTAAATCTCCACCTCCATCATCCACACACGCTATATAGCCGACTAGCCGAGACTCCTTCTCTATGTGTACAGAAGTGACGTAATGACGCAAAGACATGCTCGAAATTCCCGCGGAAATCCACCAGTACCACTGGAATTAAAATCATTATTACAAGCTTACCGTTTTGAATCGAGGTAAGGCAAGCATATCGTTTTGAACACTGTCTGGTTACGTTTTTTTTCAAAAATGTATTTTTTGATATTTTTAAACCCAAAAAAGTGCCGGACTGCAGCTTTAATATCATTGGACATATTATTTAAAAAATAAAAATAAAATTCTAATAGTATTTTAAATTAAACCCTTTAATGACAAAGAGAAAATATAAAGACTACAAACAAATATGTAATTTCAAATTTGTCTTTGACAATTTTTTGGGGACTTTTATTTATTTATCCAGAAATATTTTGAATTCTAACAATGCACTTTTGCATTAAGTCTTTTTCCCTAACAAATACTACTACTATTTATAAAGGATCATATACTATTGAATTTATGGAATTAAAACATTGATTTGATTGTATTTAAAATAAACGAGATTAATTAAATTTGAACAACATTAAATCGATTTAACACAGTTAATGCAGTTGCATTAATTTACGTTTTCACACTTTATAATGTGCCTATCCCAAAACCATAGTAAAGACCACATGCTGCAATACGGCATAACATCACAAATAAACAAATATGAATGATAAATACAGATCTGCTTGCTTGAAAAATTGGTGATGTTTCCCTCGTGGTTTCCATCTTAATTAAGGGAATGCATCGCTGACAGTCGTAGCCGTAGGCATTCCCAAAACCACCCATACTGCTTCTCCCTAAAACTTCGGCCTGTCTCTGTCATATCAAATTATGGCAAACAGACTGAGAGTTTTATGAATTAGAATGAGTCAATCTGGATCAGTGGAATATGCTTAGCACGCAGAGATGCCATGTTTGATAAGTGCTCTGCCTCTGTTAGCTCTGAGGTGCTGTGTAATTGGGGGCGTCTCTGACTAAAACCCGTCCTTGGATCACAGGAGGCGCTCTGCGGTGGATTAAAACTCATAGCTATCCTGCTGTCTACCTGATTTGGAGGTAATTGATGTGAATTAGCGCTAAAGGGGCAGTAGGCTATTAATATTAGCAATAGATTTCATGAGGGAACGGCTGCAGTGACCTGAGCCAGTTATGCCGCTGTCACATTGTATTTTAAATATCTTATATACAGTAGCTGAGAATGGATACACATTTCTATGTGGTCTACTTTATTTTACAGTGTCCATGTTACATGTACTTATTATAGTAATAACAGTAAATCATGCATAATTACAAGCTACTTACCCCAAACCAAACCCTAACCCTAATTATAAAATCTTATAGATCTTAAATGTATAATTACTCTGTAACAAGGTCATCTTAATATAAGTGTAACCGAATATTTTTATGAACCCCCGTAAAATGTTGGAATCACAGCTTAATGGGCTGTCCTTTTGAAATATCGCAAATTTGTCCAGAAGAAAGGAAGTTTGGTAGAATGCGGGATGGACATTCTCAAATATGCAAATTTGTTCGGTTCTTCTCTGCCTTAGATTTAGCTTTTTGTCATTCAAAGACATGCACACATACACTGTCCTCTGTGGCAGTGGGTTTGGCTGTGATCCTAAACCAAAACAATAGCTTCAAGACATCTGAGAGTTTGGTCAACGAGTACACACACACACACACACTCGCGCGCACGCACACACGGACACTGGCTTAACTCCATAACAACTCATGGCCTAGAGTGATGGGTCAGCACACAGAAAACCAGTTCAAGGACAGCGTTCGAACAGAGAGCTCGTAAACCTGCTCAGCTCTCTGTGCGCATATCAGATGTCTGTGCTGGGGTTTAAAAAAAACAAAAAACTAGCAAGCGTGACTTTCACACTGATGAGGCCAAACCTTCTTGTTGTAAATGGAATTTTGCTGATGTGTTTGGTCTTCTATTTACAAAATATTCCTAATGTAAACTGATAGAAGATCACCTTCAAGGACATGTCGCATAAATCAAACTGCAGAGCACATTTAATACTCACTCTCACACTCTAGCCAGACAGGTGTGCTAAAACCAAGGGTAACACAATATCTTGAGCATTTGTTTAATAGTATAGTGTATACACAAAGGTCCACTTTATAGAATTAACGTGTTTTATATCCAGCTGGATTACATTTACACTTTGCATTCGAATGGTTAACCAATATGATAGGTCCAGCCCACTAATTTCCTGTCATTTATATAATTTAAAAAAAATTCAAATGCTTTGACTGATTAAAAATAGGTTATGGCATTTCCTTACTTTAGAAATATTCTCACAGGGCTCAACTTTAACAAACTTTTCTTTTTCCCTTGGCCCGGTCAGGACAATATTTCAGCTTTCAGCTATATTTCACACATACTTTAATCATGACTTATTACATTTGTTTACAAAGAATGTTGCTGGAATAATAAATGGAAATTGTACAGTTATTATACTTAAAGACATCAGTCGCAAAAGTATATGTGAAAGAGGCTAAAAATAATTTTATTTAGTTTTTTTCTTACACAAATCTAACTCGTAGATGTAAAATGTTGATTACCGGGTCAAAATAGACCCACATGCAAAGTGTAACTTAAAGATGTTTGTTTTCAATAGTCTTCATGTGTTTGCAATGTTTTTTTTTATTTTTTATTTTTTTTGGGTCAAAACTGACCCGCATGCATTATTTCTGGAAAATAATATCATATATTGCAAAGCATCACTGATTGTTTTGTAATTTTTGTTGCTTTTTTTGCTGATGATCATTCTTGCAATAATAATAATAAAAAACCTCAACCTGTGAGTTGATTAGTTGCTAGATGTAGTTCGATTCGACTTGTCAGCTAAATAAAATCATCAAACTTGCAGATTGAGGTTTAAAAAAGTAAATAATAAAAAATGATATTCACAACCAAATGTCACAGAAGACTAAAGTTTTCCATGCATAAAAATTCATGTACATGATCAAAATATGGAAGCTATAGCACTGGATATAGCATTGTCTAACTGACCCGAAACTCTCTCACTCTGACCCCGGGTCACCGGGTTACCATTATTTCTGGGCCCTACACGGTAGATGCCTGCATTTACTCCAGGCGATGTCGAAAAAACTTTGCCGTGAGTATATCGAGGTCTTAAAGGATACTAGTGTAAACAACATTTCTAAATTACTTTTTTTTGTTTATAACAGATGTGTATGTTACCCTAAATAAGAGCTTTTCTGTTGTGATCTGATTGCCAGTGTGTTCTTAGTTCCAGGAGTAAAGCCCTCTTACATTTTACTGTATGCTTTCAAAGGCTGGATCCTGAAGTCCTTCACATGACCTTTCACAAAGTGCTTTAAATCAGTTCTTAAAAATACTTATTTGCAATTTAAAATGTAAGGAAATGTGCTGAATTTCATGTTCTAATATTAAAAACTCTCTAACAGCCTGCGGTCTCAGGGTTCCTGTAAAGGGAAGGTGGGATTTTCTACCGCAGAACTGTCATCTTGCTTTGTGTTGATTGCTCTTTGTTCTGCAATGTAATGCTGGATGAGTTCCATTCTTAGGTGGCCCAATGGGGGCTCAGGCAGACAACAGGTCCAATCCAGTGCCATTGTCAGGCAGCTTAGCTGCCATTGTCTTTGCCATGGAGACTCTATGATGATCTCGTTCCGTTTTCAATAGGAAAGCGGTGACAGTCCCCAGTGCTGGGACGAACATGTCTGTATTATGAATCTGGAGTGATATGGTGTGTGTTTTGGTGTCTTGGACTTGTGTGCATGTGTGTGTGTAAGGATTGCACCTCTTTTCTATATTTATCTTCAAAGTGTGTCACCTCTCATGTGAGCTCTAGCCCAGAACCTGGAGGGACGGAAGAAGGGAGGGAGAAAGAGAAATATAATGAAAAGGAGGAGGGTTTAGAGATGAACCATGTTCATTGTGTTAGTTGATATCTGGGACACTGCTATGCCACATCTCACCCGACTATTGTGTGCTTTCATATTGTTCTGTGTACTGTATGTGTACATGTTCATATCATGTGTGTATGTAAGTGTGGTGAGTAAAATGCTAATGAAACAGACATGAACATGTTTTTGTCTGTTTTGAATTAGAGCTGCACGATTAACTGTTAAAAGATCGCAATCTTGATTCAAACACTCATGCAATCTTATTCCTAAATGACAACTGTCTATTAAACCTTTGACAAAATCACACCAGATCATTCAATTCTGTGTTTGCGCTGCCGCTGACCCAGAGAGAGCAGTTATCAGGTTTAGGTATATGAAACGGCTTCACAAACAGTCTTTTCAACCACACAGTATCGTTATTTCTGTCTTACAATAATTCAGATGATCACAGAAGTACTGGGATAGATGTTTATAGTTCAGATGTAAAACACTGATGTCGACGGTAGCGATAAAATATAGCAAATCACCTTTTGAAAGTAACATGACGCTTCAAATAATGATTGTATCAATTGTATTGGATCGCGCGCTGTTTTCTGTGCTGCACACACATCCGAAGTGCGGTCACAGAAAAAGTGATTTTAATGTGATTTTAAACCATTCAAGCGCGAGAAGACTCGCACACTGTTTTCTGTGCTGCACACACATCCAAAGTGCGCTCACAGAAAAAGTGGTTTTAAACCAGTCAAGCGTGAGATGACTCCTGCACTGTTTTCTGTGCTGTTCAGTGCGCACACATCCAAATCGTGCGCACAGAAAAAGTGATTTTAAACCATTCAAGCGTGAGACGACTTGCGTGCAGGCACGTTTAACTATATTGAATTTGTGCAACTCTTAAAGTGACAGCAGCCTAATGTTCCAGCTGCCGTCTCTATAATATCACTAATCAAACAACAAAAGACAAAGAAAATGCACTCGTTCTTGACTGAATAACTTTTGTAACTATATTTGAAATGTATATTTTGTTAATAAAGTGCAGTGTTATTTTACATTTGATTACAGTTTCTGTATACCTGAAAATCTTAAAACACTGTTGATTACAATCGTATCTTTGTTCAGTTGTATATATTTGTTGTGATTGCAAATTTTTTATTTGTTCTTTATGAATTACCGAGTGTTTACTTGTCTTTAATAATGCTTAAATTAATAATCGGAATCGATAAGCAGAACCGAAATCGGATATTTAAAATTAAAACGATACCCAACCCTAATCAACCTTCAATTGACCGTTCGCAAAGACCCGCCCCCCTTAGTTACTGTTGCTATGTCCGACAAGCTACGCCGCTCTCACGCCACATCATGTTCTCACGCAGTGAAAAATACATCGCGAAGCTGAGAGGACACTGACAACGCGCAGACAGACAGACAGACCAGGTAACTTTTGGGTTACTTTTGATATTAAACAAAGTCTCACCTTTCAAATTTGGCCATTTTTTAAAAGAAATTGAAACAATAATCTGTTTTGTGGCTCTTTAATGTGTCCGACAGATCGCTGTAGAGCATCAGTTAAAGCTGCTCGTGAATCGATCATCTCTTCCTTCTAGTTCATTTATAGCATCAAATAAACATAAATGAACATAAGGAATGTTGTTTTATCCGCAGAAAGGCGTTAGTACACTCCTCAGTTAAAATCCTCCCATGTTAATCTGCTAACTCTCCTGACTGCTTTGTCGGACAAAATGGCAGATGGCGAAGTATGATTGGTCAGATCACCTGTCAATCAAGCTCCCTGCAAAGGGTCAATTGGCTGATTTATTGACCAAAACTCAATAAACAAAAAAAATATTTTTGTGATGATGCAAACTTTAGTATGCAGGTCTGTGGGATGTATATTTTGGGGGTTTAAATTGCTACAAGAAAATGTAGACATCACAACAACAATGTACAATATGAACATTGGAAATTCATTTTGAGTTAATTCGTGTTCAATTCACACACCAGTTTCGACAGTCTAGATCAGGGGAATGGTGTGTTTGAGCTGTAGTGTGTCTGTGAGTATTTGTGTGTTTGGATGAGGATTAACCGGATCCTTTGTTTTAAACCTGCCGTTTGGCCCCTATCGCTCAGTCCCTGTAGTCTTTCACTCCATTAAGCTGGGCTCCACACACGCATTAGTTAGATATCAGACAGAAAAAGAGAAAGCGAGAGGATAAGGGATACTCAAAGTCCAGCCTGCGGGCCAAATCCGGCCAGCCACCACAATTGATTTGTATTGCTGCATACAGTACGTGTTTGTGCTAGTGGAATTTTAATTTAAAAATGAATCTGGTAAGTGAACGAATCGTTCTTATTCGCTAATAATACGTACTGTATAAGATGGTGAAATGGTTGGTGTTGGATTAGCTAAACCTAACCCTCCTCTTCTCAAACTCTAGACCTAATCATGATTGTAGAATTCATATTTGTGTAATCCAAGTTGTACAAAACCATATGAATTTGTCATGAGTGTGTTTACAGCGGCCCAAACTTCAAAAGCTTAACATCAAAAATGTACAAAGAGACAACCAAAACAAACCAAAAGGTGCATCAAAGTACTAATACATTACCATCCGATACCAAGTACTCTACAGTTCTTAGTATAACTAGTGTAAAAATCTCCCAACTGATTCTCATGGTCATAATCAAACAAACATCTGGACAATTAAATGTATTCGAGCATCTGCTAGCACTTGTGGTTTTCCAAGATGAAGCTATCCTCAATGGACAAATATTACAGATTTGTCCATGTCTATGACAGAGACAAGGATTCCAGTCATGTTCCAATCTTTTGTCATTGTCATAGCAACACAGGTTTTATTGTTCCATTGTCATTGTGATGAGAACACGCACGCTGGTCATTGTTTCCTGTTCTCAGGAGTGAAAACATCGTCTGCATCGTCTTGTTCTATTCATGTGTGAATTCCACTCTTGCCCAAGCTGTTGTGCACCTCAGAAGGTTGCAGTAAGTGCTTGTTTGTGTGTATGCAGTTCTGTAAAAATGTCTGAATTACAACTGAAGATAGCTCAGTGGTGTAAATTAAAAGCCCCAAATGTCCAAATAACCATTCTGCGCTATGGCATCTTTGTGCTTGTATAACAGTAGTTAGTCTAAGTGGAGCGATTTTTCCCCTCTATATGCTCTTCAGCGTTAATGAGGGTTGAGTGTCTGGTAAAGCCCTTCCATTGCTTCACATATCACACTAGAAGACAAACAATATTAATTATACAATCCATTCACATTTACCCAAACACTCCTACTGCATCTTACTGTATGTGTGTGAAACCTAATCCAAGCACAATGAGGATTCACTATCACATATCCATTCATTTATTTACATTGTCGCTTTTGTCCAAAACAGCTTGCAATCCATGCAAGGTATACAAAGGCCACTATGAAATGTGCTTTTTTCCCTAAAAATGTTTTACCTTTTAACATTTTTATTGTTTATTTTTTTATATAACGGCAGAAAATTTGCCTAATCAAACTCTAACAATTTCATATTATTGAAATTCTTAGAAAACGGTCTGGTGCTTGATTGTGATGTGCTACTTGCTAGTTGGTTTTAGTGATGTTAAAGGGATAGGTCATCTAAAAATTAAAATTGTTAACATTTTACTGCAGATTTATTTTATGTTTAACAGAAGAAAAAGTCATTAGGGTTTGGGACGACATGAGGCTGAGTAAGTGATGACAATTTTCGTTTTTGGGTGAACTGTGCCTTTAAAGGGAGGGTAATTTTCAATCTAGAGCACATCTGATTGGACAAAAGTCAGTCTAGTGCAGGATGAGTCATCAGTATTTTAGGTTGGTTTGCCTAGAAGATAATGACTGTACATTTAAAATGTGTAAATCTGCTTAAGTGTACATAATATGTTTTCATGCTTGATTGGTGTAACAGTTCACAAAATTCACGGTTCAGTTCGATGCGATACAGTAGTGCGTGACATGGTTCGGTACGTTTTCGTTTCGATACAGTAAAAAGAGAAAAAACCAAAAGCCTCATATCGAGCGGTTCAGTACGAATGCGTGTATCGTTACACACCCCTAATATTTTACATTACAGCTCCTCTCAGTCTGCATGAACACATCGTTTTCAATCAAGCCCCTCCTTCCGAAATATGAAATGTGCTGTGATTGGTTAGCTGGCCCAGTGTGTTGTGATTGGCAGCGCTTAGCGTGTCACACCCCTTCATAACCGCAAACTCTACTCAGATGTAAATATTAACCAAGGCGTCAATTTCAAACCATTTCGAGCCCGATTCAGACCCTGATAATGTAAACGAATTAGAGAATCGTGCAGAACGGATTTCAAGCATGGAGTTTGAAAGCACAGATTTCACAGGACGTTTCAGAGCAGTGGAAACAGGAACATTTTTAATACAGACTAACCAAAGTTAAAAAAGTGAAAAGGCATAATAGGACCTATTTTTTTCTAGGGCACATTTATAAAAGCTACTTAAATACCCTAGTTGAACTAAGGCCTAATCCTGGCTTAATCTTAGTGAAACCAGACCATAATGTATAATCTAGATCTTTTTAGAAGAAGGATATAACCATTCCAAGACCCCTTTCTAGCCAAAATGGTTTGTTGATAAGAAGCGGTTATTTGCTAAACCTAAGAAGCTGCAATAAGCATATGTATTTGTCTTGTTATATCAAACCATGAAAGTAGAGCAAAGACTGCATTCATTTGCCTCCTATAGACTCTATAGACTGATGGAGAAATGCAAATGCATGATAGACAAATGGGAGGATGGGGAGGTTGCAGCGGAAACATGTGGGGAATAGATCTGTTAAAGGGAGAGAAATCAGAGAGAATGTTACATGTTAAATGAGCTTATTATGGGATTATAATCAAGTAGATAAAGCCATTGAGACTGAAAGATGCTGCACAAATCCCTTCCACCAGCCCCTTCTTTCCTTCAGTAAGTCTTATTCATATACAAATACGTAAATGCATATTCAGTCACTGTACTGTATTTGCCTTTGTTTTTGGTCCATTCTATTTAGTCCATGCCTTTGTTTCTTTCTCTCTGTTGTTTTGTGTTGGTATGCAGAGTCAGTCTCTGGTGTTGCTTCCAAGTTCAAACTCTCTCCCTCTCTTACACACACACACACACACACGCACACACACACGCACACACACACGCACACACGCACACACGCACACACACACACACACACACACACACACACACACACACACACACACACACACACACACACACACACACACACACACACACACACACACACACACACACACACACACAGCAGACAGCGTGAGATTAGGATCCGTGTGAAGCCTGCACAGAGGTGGAGCTCTGAGATAGTGATTGGGATATACAGGGGATGGGGACAGATATTAGGAGTGGGTGGAGTCTTTGGGAATGGGTGTGGTTATGTAAGCAGTGTGGGAAAAGAAGACCATTGAAAGGGAAAATTATTAATATGGATTTTAACTTCAATTATTATTATTATTATTATTATTATTAGTGGTCGACCAATATGGATTTTTTTTTTGACGGCCGATGCCAACATCTTAGAGGGTGGCCAATGACTGATATAAAGCTTACATAGGCCTATTTGATATCACACTATTTAATTTAAAGCTAAATAACAGTCAATAACATGTGCATTTCTGCAATTCAATTTATATCTATTTTACAAAATATTTAGTAAGTAATTACAAATTAATAATTTGAAAAGTAATTAAATAGAGAAAAAAATATTTGAATTTCTAAAAAAAAAAAAAAAAAAAAAATCTTTAAAATAAACAGTGGTTTCTCAGTGCGGTCAAAATAAAAGTCCTGCATCCGTAACTTATCAGCCAAAAAAAAAATAAAAAAAAAAATGTAATGGCCATTGCAGATAATAAAATAAAGCTAAATATGATAACGGCTGATAACAGCAATGGAGATATATCGGTCGACCATTATTAGGGGCCAAGCACTGAAGGTGCGGGCACCTATTGTATCTGTTCCGGTTCTTATTCTTCTTTTTCTTTTTTTTCTTCCGACTGGGCGTCTATGGCAGCCTATAGAACCGTTTGCGGGAAACTTATACAAATTGGCACAGTGATAGAGGACAGCCTGAACTATCACCATAGCAAATTTGGAGTCTCCAACTCATTCCCTCTAGCGCCACCAGCTGTCCAAAGTTTCACTCATGTTTATGCTAATAACTTTTGAACCATAAGGGCTAGAAACAAAATTCTTTTTTCCTCTGATTCCTGAGCTCACGACGATTCGACTGGACCCTATGACGTCATTTTCCGTCATAATAGTTTTCCCGCCATTTTGAATTTTCCGAAAAACCTACTTTTTCGAACTCCTCCTAGGCCATTGCTCCGAATTTCACGAAAAATGAACCAGATCATCTCCAGACCTTGACGACCAAAAGTTATGGAATTCAAGTTGATTCGAATTACCGTTCTCGAATACCGCGCAAATAAATTTTACGTAGCGCTTGCAAAAACAGACGTAAGGCTTTATCTCCACAACGCTTTATCGGATTCAGACCAAATTTGGTACATGTCATCACAAGCATGACCTGAGGCTACATGCTGCGTTTCGGTGCAGCGCCACCTACTGGTCCGGAGATATGAAGAATTTATGTTTTTGCTTATAACTTCTGAACGGTTTGTCCAAAAATCACAAAAGTGGTCTCGTTAGTTTCAGGGCGTCATACTGAGTTGACTGATATTCAATTTTCCCATATCGGCTATTTTGGCTGTCGGCCATTTTGAATTATGTGCTAAAATGCTGTATTTTATGAACGCATGAACGTATCGTTACGAAACTCAGTATGAGTCATCAGTACAACGCCCTAAAGGTACTCAAAAATTTATGAGACAGGGCCACCTTTTGGTCAAAAGTTATAATGAAATTTCCAAAAATGCTAATAACTTTTGAATAAATTTGCCTATAGTAATGACACTGGTCTCAATAGATTCCTTGGGTTATGCTGAAAACATAGATACCAATTTTGCCATAGTCAGCCAAACTTCCTGTCCGCCATCTTTATTTGCTTTTAAAACCTACTTTTTCGAACTCCTCCTAGACCGAACGTCCAATTTTCACCAAAATTGGATCGTGTCATCTCCAGACCGTGCCGAGTAAAAGTTATGGATTTCGTGTCGATAAACGAAACCGTTTTCGTATACCGCAGTGGCAAAGTTGAGGCATGATGCCAAAATGACTATTCAGGCTTTATATCTGCAATGCCTTGACATATTGACACCAAACTTTGTAAGTGTCATTGTCACTTCACTCTGACCACATCACATCAGTTTCGTAATTGCGCCACCTATTGGTCGAAAGTGATAATCATATTTTTAGTTATTGTATGTGATTTTTCAACCATTTTGCCAAAATTCATCTTCAAATGTCTTCAATTGCTCCTTGCTGCAGTTTGTCTCACACTTTCAGCCATGTAGGCATATCTCGTCGTCTGCTTTTGCGCTTGGCCCCGTAATGGCTGCTTGTTATTATTATTATGGTTATTGCAGTAGCCTATGTGTTATAGGCACATAGAGGTATATTTTAAGGCACCAACATGCGAATTGATGAATGTATTATTTTCTCAATTCCTTTTTGTGACACTAGTTGTGCTGAAATCACTTACAGCAGCAATAAGATAAGAATGAAATGAATCCTGCATTGATTTCATTGGTCTTCCAGTTGAAGAGAGATGAATCTAAGAGGTATGAGGTATTAGCTCTAGGTTTGTTTGAGTAAACGATGCGGTTCCTCTTGGACTGGTATCGTCTCTTCGTCTGCGTACATGAATCTTTATTAAGCACAGGCAGCTCTCCACAACAGAGCCCCACAGACCCTATACATACATTCAACAAGCACCTCTCTTGTACACTGCGTTGTGAATGCCTGTCCCACAGATCATGATGACCTTGTTGGGTATCTTGCCGTGTGGTGTAAGGCTTTGTCCAGGGTATCTACACCGATATCTGCTCCTGATAACAATTACTGCCTATATCTGCTCTAGGAGGACAACCAGGAAGGAAATAAACAGGAAATAACACATAGTTCCTTCTTGTTTTCTTTCTCACTGCTGAGTGAATTATAACCCCAAAAAGCCTGGAGAAGAGAATAACAGTGTTCATGTAAATGTCACATAAACGCATTACCAAAGCTCCAGGAGACGGGGCCAGTTAAAGCACTCGTGGTGTCGTGGTGTGATGGAGCCGATCAGAGCAGGCATGGCCACTAATGCATTTCCTCTTTAATTGATGCAGGCTGTTACGAACAGGCAGGGCGAGTGGATGTATGCTCAACAGCTCACTATAAGCTATTAATGATCTTTAGCAAACTTACTTTTCTGGCCAACTTTCTGTTCTTCCTCTTAACCAAATATCTTACTGGGATACTGCTGCCTTTCACAGATCATTCACACAAATGTTTACAAGGTAGGAATCGAAATGAGAATACACAATTGATTTCTATTGTTTTTATGTAAAGATAATCTTACTTCCTATAAACTACCCCTAATATTATACATATATATTTTGAGTATTGCGGTTTGGGGTGTCGCGATTTACCGGTATTGACGATAACCGGCGATAAACTGAAACGGGAAATGTTACATTAATCTGTTTACTGCTGACACCTTTCTGTGTTTTGTTATATTTAGTCCACAAGTGTGCTCATTCTGATAAAAACTTATGGATTATTGTAAATTTATTTCAAATATCTTTAGAGAATAATTTTTTTTTGTACTTAAAATAGGGCGATATGAGCACACTAAAATGCTAAACTCTCACATCTCACATGCTGAAAAACCACAAGTCAGACCCATAGAAGTGTTAAACTTTTGATGTTCTTGGAAATCCCTAATATGGAGATCTAGCTATGCTTTAGCTGAATAAAATGCATATATTTTGACTGATTAAAAGAAGAGAATTAACATTGCATTGTGACAGTAGCCTATATGGTTTATCTGTGCTCTTCAAGCCATCTTGGTTATTTCATAATTATAATGTATATGTATAATGCAATGCTAATCGACATAGCCTTTATCACTGTGTAGAATATTATAAAATAAAACATTTCAGCTTCATTCTGTGATGAGAAGCCACATCAGTTCACAGAAGGAAGTTCTTTCAATCACTCGACTGATGCTATAGCGCGATTTTGGAGTAAAATATGCTGTTTTTCTCATTAATTGTATTTTGACGCAGTGCTAAGCTAAAAACAGTTAGCATTTTAGTCTCCTCTAAATGAAATCACATAGCATGATCTTAAAAATGTTCCATAAATCTCAGAATTGTATCATTGAATTAATTAATTCTGACGATATGACAACAAGCTGCCAAATGTTTTCTTTTAAACGAGTATACAATGTTTGAAGTCCAAAGGCTTCATGAACTATGTTTTTTAATTTGGGTAGGCTATACCATTTCTTGGTTTTGGGTTCCAAAATGGGGGTGCAATATGGAATATGTATGGTAACGCTTTAGTTTAGGGTCCAATTCTAGTTGCTTAGTAACATGCATATTACTTGGATATTGGCTGTTTATTAGTACTTATAATTAAAGCACATAATAATGCCTTATTCTGGATGACCACATTCTACATTCCTTAATCCTACCCAATACCTAAACTTAACAACTACCTTACTAACTATTATTAAGCAGTAGTTAAGAGTTTATTGAGGCAAAAGTAATAGTTAATAGTTAGTAATAATAAGAATTAGCCTAGACCCTAAACTAAAGTGTGACTAGCAGACATTACCCCAATAGTGTCACATAATTCTTTGGTGCTCAAGTAACATTTCTTAATATTAATATTGAACTTCAATGAAACTGAAAATAAGTTTAATGCACCCATGATCTATACGCATTAATTTCCTGTAAAATAAACATTACTCTCCCCAAAACTTTAAATGGTATTTATGTTTATTTGTAAAAAAAAAAAAATACAAACATGAAATACTTCATGTATTTATTTATTTATTTTAATATATATATATATATTTTTTTTTTTGAGGAAACCCCTTGAGAATCACTGCCATAGACATGTTGTTTTATAATATAAGTCTATATTTTATAGATGTCTTTTTTACAGTTTATCCCTAAAGTGTCGTAAGCACGCAAACACTTGCGTTGGTGTCCATTTCTTGTTCATTTTGTTAATCACACCATACTCTGATCTCTTTTTCTTTCATCTCCCCTTCGTCCTCTTGTTTATTTGTCTCATCTTGTCTCCATCCTTCTTCTTTCCATCAAACTAATATCTTCTTTCTATCATCGGTTCCTTCCACTTTTTTCCCCTGGATATCCTCCAAGCCTTGCTCTCCTGCCAAAAACGCACAAGTGTATGTGTGTGTGTGTTCGTTTGTGCCAATGGAGGGCGTAACACAGTGCTGTTCATCCTTCTCCAAGTCCTTTTTGTCTGTCTTTCATCCAGACTCGCCACCTCTGTCCTCTTTCATCCGCAAACCCTCCATCTTGAGGTGGCAGTCCCACTGGTCATAGCAGGCCGAGCTCGCTGATCTGTACCTACAGTGACAGGATGATTCGTGGAAACAAAAAATCAATCATCTTAATTTCTGGATGCACTGAAGTGAACTCATGCAATCTAATGCGCACAGACTCCGGCGCAGTTAAACACACCGGCCCTATTGATCATGCCACCTGCTCTGTGTATTTGTGTTGTGTTGTGTTGTGTTGTGTGTGTGTGTGTAGTGCAGAAAGAAGACGTTCCATTCATGCACAACGATTCATCATATAATCTTTTTCAGTCTTGCCTCCCCGTCCTGCCTTGATTTTTATTCCTCTCCCTCCCTCTCTGTAGTTTATATCTACAGCGATTCCAGGCTGCTTTATGACACTCAGCTGAACAATAGAGACAGGCCTTTCTCTCTTTGTCGTTTGCACTCTTTTGATCCTGCTTCCTTTCTGCTGCTACGTAATTAAAACCAACAGCTTTCCATTGCTCTATGAGAGATACAGGAAAGATTATAAAGAAACGGTAACACTAAATGATTCAGGACATGTGTAACTCAAAGGGATAGTTCACACAAAAATGAAAATTATGTCCTCATTTGTTTTACCTCGGTCTCTCCAAACTCACAGCCTTGTTCTCTGTGGCTTGAAGTGGTGTTCTGAAATGAGGCAAAGTCTAAATTTTACTTCAGTTTCACCAAGCTGATTGCTCACTAAAATCCCCTCACAGTCATCATGTTTTCAGGCCATTTCAAGTTTGATCTTGACGTGACATTAAGCGGTAATATCTAAGTCGGTGAGTTTGTTTACCTTAGTCTTTGCATTAACGGCATAATTTTGTTCATTTAGACTGATTCACAAAGGCCGGATCGCATAAACACAAGATGTGGGATTTATCGCACAATCCAATTATAGTGCGATGGAAGCATTGCCTCCTCTCACATGACTTTGCCCCATTCATTCTCAATTACCCACCAACCAAACCCACTGCATGTTTTAGGGGTTCGTTAAAACTAGGACTGGTTATCGAGTTTGATACTTTTTAGGCACCGACCGATTTGCCTCGATACCATCGAGCATCAAAAATGGTCTTGTCATTCGGTACCAAATTTCGATACCTAAGGAAATAAAAACACTAGTTTACACCGGTTAGATGTGGCTGATGAAGCACTTGATAAACTTAAGAGCAGAAAGTTGCTCCGTCTTCGACTGCAAGAAGAACTGGAGCGCGTCACAAATTAACCGAAACTCAGCGTATGAGAAAAAGCCTCACAGACATGAGAAAAAGGCATATACTGTTGAAAGTTCATAATGTCTACTTTTAAAACGAACCAATTCAAATAGAAAACTAATACTCTCTGATTACGTAATCCAAATGAAAGATGCATTTCTCTCTATAGGCGAGCACGCGTTCACTATACTGCAGAGATGACGAGTCAGCAACGTCAACTTCGTCTTTGCAGCCTCAGAAAATACTAGTTTATTAATAAACAGTTAAAATGTCTTCTTGCTATTTTTTCCAGACACATTCAGAACCATTAGGTGTATCCACCAAAGCGTGTTTTTTCAATTGTTTTCAATGGGAGCGCCGCGTTTTTAAAACGCCATGAGCGTAACGAGGCGCTGAATGTCTTTTTCATGCTGAAGCGCTGAGCGTTTGGCGTTTTTTACCGGTTGCCGAGAGTTGAAGAGTGTCAACTTTGGGTAAAACGCTGCGCTCATCACTGTCACTTTTTACCCAAGCGTCCAATCACAGTGGAGGAGGGGCGGGACTAATACCACACCGACCAACGGATATTCTGTATCATAGCAACGAAGCGTCTCAACTGAAAAAAAAACTGCGCTGCCAAAACGCTCTCAAGCGCACATAGCTCGGCATTTTCAGCAGAGCGTCTAGCGTTTTCAGCTGGCTAAAAACGCTTTGGTGGACACAGGGCCTTAGGCTACTTTTGCCAGTGCTTTGCGGCAAGCTTTATGCATGCGCTAGAACGCACGGCATATATCCCGCCCCTCAGTGGCCTATATGAGTCTGTAAAAAGAGTGAACAAAACAAACTGAAAAAATAAAGACAACATTTTTTTTTTAAATGTTTATATAACGGATTTCATAAAATTGGTTTCGGTATCGGTATCACATTTTTTTTTTAACGATACCCAGCCTTAGTTAAAGCTCAAATGGCTCAAAGTGAGACATGGGAGACACAGATTCCCACTGTAACTTTACCCATGGGTGTTGCTGTTGGACAGTGTTAAGTGATTCAAGCACATTTTATAATATTTGCGTTTTTTTTTTTTTTTGTAATATGGATTATTTTCTCATCTGCTTTTTTTTTTTTTAGGCCGCAGTGCCTTCCTTGCCTCCTCGGAGGAAACGTCCATGCTTGTTCTGTGGAACTCAAAAGAAGTAGTTTAATGTACAGTGCTTGTGCTTTTATAAATGGAACAATCTACATTTTGAAAAACACATTTAGTAGACGTTTTCTATGTGAGTATATTTTCTTTATTTAATTATCAGAATTTCGCTTTTTTCTTTTTTTCTTTTTTTCCTTTATCTTTAGTAAACACACTGAAGTATTCATCAAGTTTTTTTTTAGCTAGAGGGGGAGGCATTTAAAATCCCTTTAAAATATAATATAAAGAAGGTTGAAAGCCTTTGCAGTAAAACATTATCTAAAAGTCACTGGATTGAAAAAAAAGAAAAAAACTTAATAAAATACTAAATCAAATTCAAGGCAAACATTTTTAGAGTCAAACATACTGCAGTTGCTTTTTGCCCAAAAAGAATGTACCGACTTATGGTCTTTGTATCCTTACCACACGACACGCTCTCTGCTGAGATTCCCATAGTTAAATCAAGCTGTTGTGTGCTCTGACACCTCTGATTTCAACCAGTAGGGAGTCCAGGGTCCGTCACGGGTTAGCAGGCAGGTGAGGTTCCTCTGAAGTGCCCAATCGATTTCTTTCCTCCCAGAAACCCTGGTGGCAAAAAAAATCTATCCCACATAACATCAAATAGCTCTCAGACCGGGCGTATGTCCTCTGGCGTATGTCCTCTGGCTTTCTCCCTGCTGCTGTTGGGAGCTGACAAAGGCCCCTCAAGTCATTTCCAGAGCTGGCGTTTGGCATGTCGTCCCTGGGAGTGTGATTGTGGGTCCTGCGGACTGTGTGTGAGCTGCTAAAAGCTCTTAATAACAACACCGGCCACTTCAACACTTCTCAGAAGGCACAAGCGGAACCATGACCTTTAGTCTAGTCAAATCACAGCACTACAAAAAGCACTTTAACTCGGAGTACTTCCTTAAATAAAGGCAAGCTCAGCTTCTCATCAGTGTTGAAGAAGCTACTTTGAAACTGTCGATTCACAAGGTAGAAAGTTCTCATAACTTTCTCATAACTCATACTCATAGTTAAATTATAGTGAAGATACACTTACTGAAAAAGTATTCAGCTACACTTCAAGCTATGTAGTCAACAAAAAGGTCTATTTCTCAGTGGCTTAGCAATGCATTAAACGGCTCACACTGAAGTCACTTTCAAACCAAACAGCCTTCTGTTGGTCAACATACAGAATCCTTGTGACCAACTTAAATATTTAACACCCTCACGCGAAACTCCTGATTGAGCGCATTCCTATTGAAATGACTAGATTTCACACCTAGATTAGAGACTTTACTGCAAAACTACACTCGGTTTTATATGAGTAGATTGTATGAATGACATTCAGATGCACTATATCCGCCATATTGTTACTGTTACGTGACCTACCAGCATCAGTTGTGTCGCTTAACTGCCATTCATAAATCCTCTCCCTTGGCATCATGGGATAGTAAAGTGTCCTTCGAATGCGCACATTCAGAATCTCGTTGGAAGAAGTAAGTCAATCGGATACTTTTCACCCACTTGTTCGGACATACTACTCTTTTGGCGTACTGTTTTTTCCATAATATATAGTAGGGAAGTATTAGATATCGGACACACCATCAGTTTTAAAAACAGCTGAGGAACTACCTGAAAACATAAAACTGTAGTAAAGTTAGTAGCATCTCTACTTTATTTTGCTCAAGTCCAACCAAAATCCAACTAACTGTCTCAAGCCCACCTCTGAGTAATTGGTTAAACCAGCAAGTCTGTTCTTCTGTATGGGTAATGACTTTTAAGCAGTAAATAATAGATGAGCCTCTGAAAATTCACCCAGGGTTATGTTTATTTATTAGCCTGTTTTCTCTCATTATATTCCATCTGACATTTGATCTGGCCACGGCTGCACTTTCCACACGAGTCTAGACTGTGTCACCCTTCAAATTAACAAATATGAAGGGGTGCCGTGGCAAGTAAAGCTCTGTAATATGAATAAAAATGGTATTTAAATAAGATTCCAGCTGATCTCCTGTCAGACCCGGCCGTCTCTCCTCCCATTCATTATACAGCTTTGTCACTATCGTCTCTTTTTCACTCCTCCTCTCCCCCTTTTTCCTTTTCATCCTGCCATCCTCCAGCAAGGACCCTTTGTAGTGACAAAAAGCATGTGTGTTTGTCTATGACAGGTGTGTTAATGTGCCTCTGTTTAGCACATTGGGTGCTAATGGGAGTCTTCGCTGTGAAAGAGAGTGAGCATGACAGGGTAACCGCAGAACAGAAAAAAAAAAAAATGCGTCCAAGCTCAAGAGGTGAGACTGATCTCTAATTTGCTTCAGCTCCAGACAAACCCCACTGTAATCCCATATCGGGCTGTCAAATAGGGCAGAAGATCCAGGATTCTGTACCTAAAGAACGGTGTGTTTGAAGTTAGCATCATGCTGCCCTTCTGTCTTTGTGTCTAGGGAAGTCTGCCTCAAGGACAAGTTAAAAGTTTAGTCGAATGAAATCCTTCAGAACTCTTCAAACCCAAAATGGCCGGAGGTCTGTATGGATTAGCGATTTCTCTTCAAAGCTTCGGATCAAGATTTTGACTGCTAATTTACACATTTGAACAAAATGTCAAAAATGCTAGTGGTTTTGCGTGCCAGGTAATGACTACCTTTGAGATGGCCCTGCCAAGGCAAACCTTCCTCATCAATTTAGCACATCACGCAACCCTTTCCAGCAATGCTAATGTTTTAAGGCCGTGAAAACTGAGGACGCGGTCTGCTGTGAGTTTCTTTGAGGTTGGAGAGTGTGGTCTCAGGAGGTCTTGATTTATTGTGTGGTTGAATTAGCGGGAGTATCTCTCATGTAATGCTGGAACCTCGCTGGCCCATAATATTTTTCAGTGCTCTCAATCTTGTTCTATCTCTGTGTGCAGTGTACCGATCTATCGCTCAAAGTTGTTTTTGTCTGTCCTTGCTCTGCTTATTGTGTTTTATCTGTACAGAAAGCCATTGTGCTTTGCAGTGGCCGTGCTTGTCTTTATTTTTTTTAGGCTGGGTAGCTGGGACCGGTCTGATGAGTAAATATGTGGTACTTAAATAATTCTTGTTCAATTCAAGAGAGATGTGACCCATCGGGTCATGGGCAATTCTAAAAACTAGATGCTATTATTTCCTTGCCATTTTGCTAGTGACCGAGCCACAAATTAAACTGTAAAACTGAGAGCTTTCAAACAAGTCAATGTGACAGTATAGCTGTGAAAATGAAATATGATCATGTAACATAGATTTTTTTAGTTTGATTTGATCTAAAGTTAATAACAGCCACTTCTGCAAGAGAAAGTTTTAAAGGTTATTTTTAGCTAATTAAATATTTACACAATGTTTAAGTGTGCTGAAGATGATAAACACTGACATGAGATGATCCATCTAGAAAACTTTTTTTTTTTTTTTACTACATGAGGATAACAAGTTTTTTTTAATACTTTTATTCAGCAAGGATGTTACATTTATATATAAAAAAAGTGATGGTAAAGATTCATGTTGTCAAAAAAAGATTTAGATTTTGAATAAATGCTGTTCTTTTTCACTTTTATTCATCAAAGAATCCTGAAAACATATCACCGGTTCCAAAAAATATTAAGCAGCACAACTGTGTCCAACATTGATAAAAACAGAGTATCAAATCAGCATATTAGAATAATTTTTTCGTGCGACACTAAAGACTGGAGTGAAGGCAGATGAAAATTCAGCTTTGCATCACAAAAATAAATGATATATTAAAATAGAAACCCATTATTTTAAATTGGAATAATATTTTTTTTCTGTATTTTTGCGTGATGAGCATAAGAGACTTCTTGCAACAACTTTAAAAATAGTAATGTTTCCAAACATTTGACCTGGTGTGTGTGTGTGTGTGTGTGTGTGTGTGTGTGTGTGTGTGTGTGTGTGTGTGTGTGTGTGTGTATGTGTGTGTATATATTTGTATACATAAACTTATTAACTGCAATAAGTTTTGCAGCTGTTATCTGTATTCTGATCAGTCATTTATTTATATGTTCTTCCCATGTTTCCCTGGGTAGTCATCTCTGACCAGGTGTGTGGAAAAGCAGGTGGCACTCTGGAAATAAAGAGAGATGAGCAGTCAGCCACACCTGGCGATTTGAACCTAAACCCCCTCTGATTATGTCCATTACCCGAGTCACTGGTCCATGCTCCCATAATGCCACTCAACCAAACTATAGTCTTTTCTCTGACCTAATCCCCCCTGCCTTTCTGGCTAGTGGGAGTCAGCCTGAACTTTGATGTCTAGTGACGGAGAACAAATACCTTCTCTCTACTGAAGGCAGGAGTTGATTTCTCCACCTCCGAAGGTTTACCCAGCCATCCCCGCTGCAACCTGACATTAAATACACAAGGGCTGAGGGCAAGAGGTGTTGATCTGATTTGAAATTGAGGCCTTCAGAAACATGAGTAACAGAGACGAGCCTCAATAGGCTGTTTTTAGCTTTAGATGGACGCCACAAACACTTTGGGCGAAGAAGCAGGATATTAATACATTTGGAGGAAATGTTCTTCCGAACTAATTCTAAGCACAGAGCTTTTATCACATCTCTCAGTATGAATAATGATGAGTTAGATTCACTGTGTCTACGTGTGTGGTTAAGCAAAAATACAATACATTTACAATTGGTTCCTTATTAAAGACTGCATGCAATTTTACTTGAGAAGGAAATTGTGGAGCATGTATCATGAACACATTGTTTAGAGGAAATATCTATTAGCATTTGCATGTGTCTCAATGGCTGTCACATAATATATTGAAACATTACTAATATTTCGGTAACACTTTACAATAAGGTTCATTTATTAAACATTAGTTAATGTATTAACTAACATGAACTAACAATAAGCAATACATTTGTTACAGTATTTATTCATCTTTGTTAATGTTAGTTAATATTAATAAAGCTGTTCATTGTTTGTTCATGTTAGTTCACAGTGCATTAACTCATGTTAACAAGATTTTAATAAAGTATTAGTAAATGTTGAAATTAACATTAACAAAGATGAATAAATGCTGTATAAGTGCAGTTCATTATTAGTTAACGTTAACTAATGTAGTTAACTAATGTTAACTAATGAACCTTATTGTAAAGTGTTACCAATATTTCTTACTTGCACACAATTTGATTTAATCAGAATACAGAAATAGTTTTGAATGGCATCAGTGGAGATATATACTACAGCTCATATACTGTAGTATGTTGTTGTTCATGTGTATTTTGATGACAAATTGATTTTTTTTAATAGTGTATCAATTGCAGTGTTTCTCGGAGACCTTTTAGGACCTTTTCATCTGTGAATTATATGCAACTGTCTTTGTCCATCCGTACTATGAAAATCAGTGGGACACAAAAATGTTAAGCTACAAAAAAGAAGCAGCACAAATGTAGTCTAAAATGAAGTCGATTTGAGAATTGTCACCATGTTTGATGCACTTTTTATATGAGTCAATCAATGTTTTGGTTTTCCAACAAAATGAGTAAATGATGACAGAATTTTCATTTTTGGGTCTCTTCAACTGATGAGATTGAGGTCAGAGGTCAACAGTCATGTAACTTTTGTGTCTTGCACCCGTTTTTAGGTGGGAGTGAATGGAATTAATGAGCTGTGTTTATTGAAGATTAAATACACTAGAGTCACTCAGTTTTTTATACTCTCTATTTCAGAGTACTTGCATTTTAATTATGTATTGGTATATAAAGACAGTTTAAACAAATTTGAATAAAAGTTTTTTTAGACAATTCTGACCTACCCTACCTTTAAAGTCTTCACTCCTCAGAAGAGAAGGTTTTTATGACAGAAAAATAGCAACATTATTTCAACAAAGCAAAAGCACCATAAAAACCTATTTTATTACACTTCCATTCTTTTATATCTTATTCAACCTCCAAGCCATGAGACTTTATATGATCTTTTCCCATTAGAAAGATTGAACCATCTGCCGTGTTTTTGACTCCCCACTTTAGCAATGAAAATGTTCATAAAGGATCTAATGAGAGCTGTATGTTTTGTGTCAATAGTGAATTAGACCGTGACAAATGAAATCAGAGTACAAAAAGCCAGGCGGGTCCGGTTGGTGGAGCGGTTCCGCGTCTGTCAATGACAGGATGTGACACGTGTGAAACTCGTATGTGTTAGTTTGACTGCAACACCTGCCACATGAAGGCTCTCAGACTGCGAAAGTAGGAATGAGCGCTGACAGTTTACATTCACATTCAGCCCCACAACAATGCTGTTAATTACTTTTATGACAATTTTTGCTGCTTTATGCAGTTCCATCAATACACTCAATCAAAATCAATTCTGTCATTTGCCTAAAAGGTCTCCATTATTTACAGTGTTCAAGAAGCTGCTCTAGAAATGCGGCTTGCCAAACTGCAAGCTACTCATACGGGGGGTAGTTCACCCAAAAATGAAAATAATGTCTTCATACTATCATATATATATATATTCTTATATATAATATACATTTTAATTTTGGGTGAACTATCCCTTCAAGCTACATAAAAGATACATAATCTAAAAAAATGGCTAGAGTGAAGCTATTTAAAGGGGCAATTCTTCTTAATGTTGTTATCCAATTACTCAAAGCTTGCAGAAGGAACGATATTTATCTTTTGAAAACACAATACGTTTCCCAAATAGGGTAACTGTATCACTGGTACATTTACAGAAAACAGAATGAATAAAACTAGCAAACACGCTGCATTAACTGCAACATATCACTTTGTTTTTAAAAGTATTTAAAACACTACATAAATGAGCATGTAAAATTTTTCTAGGATTATGATTCAAATGCGAAGATGAATTATTTTTTGGCCCAGGCCATTGAAAGAAACACAGATTTGAATGATTTGAATCAGACTTGAGAGTAATGAATGAATTGTTGGAGAGTAGTTTTGATATGCTTGTTTGACTATTGTTTGCTCTTTCATTGTACAATTGCTTGTGGAGTTGAATTGATATTTATGTAATTTGGTGTTTTGTCATGCCAACCCACTAAAGCTTGTAGTAAAAGTGACATTGTTGCAAGATTTATTTAATTTGAGTTGTTTTTTTAGTTAAAATACCTAAAACAATTCTTAAATTATTTCTTAAAAGTGTATCTTGTATAACTAGTTGGCATATATTTTTCACTTGTTCATTTATATATATATATATATATATATAAAATAAAAAAAGAAAAAGATGTCTTCGTTGCTGAGACGCTTCGCGCGCAGCCTTCAGCTTGCACTTAACTTTATTTGGGTCATCTTTAACCTTCTCGAAATACTCCCACACTTTTGATGATTTTTTAGAAGCCATTGTGAGCCAATAAATCCGTAAATGCTAACAAATGCGGTCCGGACGTTAGGCATGTAGTGTGCTGCTGCTCATTGGTTACATAACACTCAGCGCCGCCGCCCCCACCACGCGCATCACGTGCATCACGCGCTGTGCCCAAGAGCTGAGGGTGCACCAAAAAAATAGCCTAATGAAAAATCAATAATTATAATGCTGAGATTATTTCAGTATAGAAATACAGACATCCCAAAGGAAGTTCCGGGAGTCTCCCGCATATTGATAGCGGCTCACTGATGCCCGCGAATTAGTTAAAATCTCCGGAATCTAGAGCGAGCGCGACCATGAGGTTCATAGTCGAATCAGACCTCTCCGAATCGAATCGTTGAATCCTCGACTATTAGAAGTCAGCCCTAGCGATAATCGGTGGCTTCAGAAATTTTCAGTTACTTTGTGTCAAATGTTTCTTGGGTGTCTTTGCTTAAAATCAAGTCAAGTTAAATTTCAGTCAATACGTCTCGGTCTAAGCACTTTACAACTCCTTACATTGACTTAGCCAAAGACTACTTGTGTAATGAAGACAAATCCTCAACAGTTCCATTACGAGACTCAGTGAAATGTCTTCAGGTTTTATGAGCATCTCCATGGTAATTAGTGAATTTTTTTTTTTTTTTTTTTTATGAGATGTGAGGGCCAGGTGTTTGTCTGCTTCCCCTCAGACTTTCTCCAGTGTTAATCCACTGCAGTCTCCCAAGTAATCCCATCAACCTCTTCTCCGCCACCGAACGAGAGCATAAATTACTTAAAGGCATTACTACTAGGGAGAGCATGGTGCTGCTTTTTATTCACACACACACACTTGTTCACTCTCTTTTTCTCTCCCTGCAGCTTCTCTCCATGTCATCTAGTTATTGCCCTGATGTAACTATTGACATTGGATAAGCCGCAATGGAATATCAAGCTAAATGAAGTGCTCTGCTGGGTAGGAAGGCAGAGAGGGAGGGATCGCTGGAAGATTAGCTTGTTTTGGATTCAACATTTGCAGTTGGAGACCCATAACCATCAAGAGGAGGAATGACAAGGTGCGAGGAATCAGCATTGTATGATGATTTCATGCTGAGCGAAGGAGCTAGTGTTTTCACCCGAAACTCATAAAGAAGGATTAAAGAGATTACAGGGCAATGCCAGACTCAGCGGGACAACACAACAATCTAACCTCTATTTTTAAATTCATATCTCCCTGGTTGGAGTGAGAATGGCTTCAAAATCACGGAGAGCCCTAACTTATCTCCAGCAATGGTTATGGGGAATGAGCTATTCTTAACCACTGTTTCCAAATGTCAGGGGGTCAATGACCAATAAGACTGTCAACAATAAAGAAAAGTAAAAATATTTAATCACTTTAATGACATTGCATTCTAAATACATAGACATTAATATGGAGTTGGTCTATGTAGATAACAGCTTCCACTCTTCTGCGAAGGCTTTCCACAAGAGTTTGGTGTGTTTCTGTGGACATTTTTGCCCATTCGTCCAGTAGAGGTTTCCTAGTTTGACCTTCCACCACTGTTAAAAACCTGGTTATAATTTTCGATTCTTCCCTCTCTTTCTCTCCTCATATCACATCACGTACTAAATCTTTCCACCTCCAAAATTTTGCTCGTTTACATCCTTTCTTAAATATCAATGATGCTGAGACCCTAGTTTATGCTTTCATTACTTCCCGTCTAGACTATTGTAATTCTTTCTTTTTCGGCTTGCCCAACACAACACTAAACAAGCTCCAATATATCCAGAACTCCGCAGCCAGGGTCCTCACACATACCAAGAAATCCTCCCACATTACTTTTGTTTTACGCAGATTACATTGGCTACCTGTTCATTTCCATAAGCATTACAAGGTGTTTCTCATCACATTCAAAGCCCTCCATGGTCTCGCCCCATAATTCTCGAATTATGTTGTACTTTAAAATCTTGAATTAATTATATTTGCATATACATTCATGTTGGTTCTGTTCTGTTTACCCTAAGGGGGGTTATTGCTGCTCTCCCTGCTCTTATCCATGCTAGGCTGCATGGATGCGCAGGGATTTCTCACCCAGAACGGAACCATACCGCCAATCCCAACTATATGCTAATTGTCAATCGTATTTGACCATAGTGGTCCTGACAGAACATGTTTTACGCTCCAGAGCCCAGTGGCGGTGCGTTTGTGAGCTTGGCATTCATTGTACTTGCATGCAGCTGCTCGGTCATGGAAACCCATTCCATGAAGCTCCCGCCGCACAGTTTTTGTGCTGATATTAATGCCGGTGGAAATTTGGAGCTCTTCAGCTATGAGATCAGCTGTGCTGAGCGTTGCTCACTTTTACGCACCATGCACCTCCGCACTCTGTGACTGTGATCTTCAGCTTCGTGGCTGAGCTACGGCACTTCCACTTTTCCACTTACAGTTGACCGTGAAACATCTGGCAGGGATGAAATTTGAAAGCTTACTTATTGAAAAGGAGGCATCCTATCACAGCACCACGCTTGAATTCACTGAGCACCTTAGACTGACCCATTTTTCACAAATGTTTGTAAATGACTAGGTGCTAGATTTTATGCACCTGTGGTAATGGGTCTGATTAAAACGAATTCAAGAATTTAGAGGTTTGTCCCAATACTTTTGTCCATAGAATGTAGCTGTGTTCAAAAATGTATAATTTGCATTTAATTAGTTAATAGATAAGCATCACATCATTGATCCCACTGGTTCTACATGATCTTCAGAATCGGTGTTAGTTCTGACTCGAATCAACCTGTAAATGAATCTCTTCTCACGCAATTGCCTTTCACTGTGATTCATTGTTGACAGATTTATATACCTCTAGTCCTCCATCTCTTCTCCTATTAGTCTATTTTGCAGTTTATCTGATAGACAAGGTGCTGGAACAGCGTTACTCAGCTTTGGAGTTAGTTTGTTGAGTTTGAAGAGGAAACTTCTTGCCACCAGTGAATGCTTGATGCGTGATGCTAATGAGAGCTGTTTCAATGAGTGTGCCTTCAGGCCTGGGGAAGCTTGGAGAGCATGCTGAGCTGTCAGACTACTTGTTTTGAAAGCCAAGAAAACACGATTCATTCTCTCTTCTCTCCAAATCATGCCTGTCACATATACAGTATGTTTACAGAGCAATCACAAGGCGACACTTCTCGCAATGTTCTTTTCAGCATCCTGTTGACACTAAATGTAAAAGCGTCATGCTATTTTGAGCGATTTCTTTTTCCTTCGGTTCACGCTGCTCGGTATGATTCTGTGCAGCTGTGCTCATTTGATTAAAAAGAGTTGTTCAGTGGCCAAACCCTAATAAGACAAATAGTTATATTCCAGAAACATCAAACCCCTCTTGGCAGAGAGGCAATTCGTTTTGTAATTTGAGGTTTAAAATGCGAGCTGGCGAAATCAATGTCATTAAGAAAAGTATTGCTATGACAGGATGACTTAACCAATTGAGGGAGTTTAACCCCCTTTTCTCCAGTACAACTGTGTTTGTGAGTGTTTGTTGTATTTCTTGAAAATGCATGTAACTTTTACATTTAAATTTTATTTCAAATAAAAACTTTATCTTCATCAAAGAATCATGAAAAAACTATCATAGTTTCCACAAAAATAAAAAGAAGCGCAACAGATTTCAAGAATAATAATAAGCACCATATCAGCATATTAGAATGATTCCTGACGGATCACGTGACACTGAAGACTGGAGCAATGATGCTGAAAATTCAGTTTTCCCATTACAGGATTAAATTACATTGTAAAATGTATTAAAAGACAAAGCAGTTCTTTTAATTTGCAATAATATTTCACTTTTTTTTCTGTTATTTTACTGTATTTTTGATCAAATAAATGCAGCCTTTCAAAAACAAAAAGAAAACGGTAACACTTTTCAATAAGGTTCGTTAGTTAACATTAGTTAACTACGTTAGTTAACATTAGTTAACTACGTTAGTTAACATGAACTAATAATAAACTACACGTATACAGCATTTATTACTCTTTGTTAATGTTCATTTCAACATTTACTAATACTTTATTAAAATCTTGTTTAAATTAGTTAATGCACTGTGAACTAACATGAACTAACAATGAACAGCTGTATTTTATTAACTTATGTTAACAAAGATGAACAAATACAGTAACAAGTGGATTGCTCATAGTTAGCCTAATACATTAACTAATGTTAACAAATTAACCTTATTGTAAGTGTTACCAAAACATCTTTCTGGTCATAAACTTTTGAATGGTAGGGTATATATTATTTTCCTAATGCCAGCACAGACATACAGCACATGAAAATAAACAATGTTAACAGAGCATGGATTTCCCACTTTGCATCTTAAAACTGGTCTAAGTTCACAACCCTTAATTCCGCCTACCTAAATAATAGATTGATATTATTTTAATGGATGGATTGCTGTAAAAGCAAAAATGAATTGGCAAAAACAATTAACTGAAAAGGCGTTTTAAAATAAAAAGGCGAGACAAAGAAATAGGCAGATGTTAGAGAAAAAGAGGAGAGGGGAGAGACTGCAGCAAATTGTTCGCCGTCCTGCCAAGTAATGATTCAGACCGCTCCTTCTGAGCCTTGGATCCACATTGACTGGTCATCTTAAATCAAGATCTTGTGCTTTGCCTGAATTGTGTGCTGCCTTTGCAACCTTGCCCTGGAGGAAATCAAACCAGCTCAGAATCCCCCCTTCCCTTCGAGCTATCATCCCCCGGACCAATTCCCTCACGCAAATTATTGACAGCTCAAAATAATGGATTGCTTCACCTCTAAGCCTATCAGACGGTGACCGAGTCTGTCGGGCCAGTGATGTGACGTATTTACACCTTGGCTCCATGCTGCAACGAACGCTGACCCCGCGTTGGGCGCCATGTTCTTTAAATGCTCACACTAAATCAATGACACGTGACACAGCAAGGCTATGGTTGCAGAAGAGCACGGTGGCAGAAATATGATGTTAAAACACTAGGGAGGAATGTTCATAGAATTCCAAAGTGGAGGCATTGACTGTGAATTTCTCGGAAGCTAGAGTACACATTTCCATTGGTCGGTGGGAATCTGATAAATGCCGATTGCAAGGCTGCATGTGAGATTTCGTGAATATAATTTATTTTCTGTAAAGTTAATTAAACAGAGGATCGATCATAATGCCACAATATGTTGTACATATTAAGATTCAATACTAGTCAAAAATATTTGCCTATGAATATTGTTGTTCAATTGCAGGATGCTTGAAGGAGTGTAATGGAAGGAAAATGGATAATACTCAAGGCGCAGATTTGTTCCAGTAAAAAGACAATAGTCCTATTAGTGGAGAAAATCTTTCTGGCATATGCTGAGGCTGTTTCATTTGTGGCATTGTGTGGGAGCAGAAGGCACAGATGTGTCGTGATGGGAGCGCGGTAAAGCAGTAGATGTGTCTGGGTAATTCGTCTATGATGAGTGAAATGTGAATTTGAAATTTGTATGTTTAATTATGCAAATCAGGCATTATCTCATTAAATATGCACACTTTTTCATTTATTTTCGGTAGATAGATCTAAACATATGATAAAGCCAGGTGCAAAATAATTTTTTCATTTTGTTTACACACAAGATGAAAAAAGAATTTCAGAGGGATTTCAGGATATATGCTTTCATTACCTAGGAAATCAAAATATACTGTCCATAGCCTTAAAAAAAAAAAAAAAATTATCCATATTATTCGCCATAAATTCATTTAAATTAAAATGTCACATAAACCAGGCCAGGAATGATTTATTAACAAATCCCTCTGAAAATATCTTTAGAATACTGTATAACTGGAAAGTTTGGTGTACATAGGTGCTACATAGGCTGTGATGTTTGTACTGGAGAATGATAAAAAACTCATTTTGAGAAAATGGCATTTAAAGATTTGTAATGTAAAAATGTATACTTTTTTAGTGGAAACAACTATTTACAGACACAATATCTTATCAAATCATTAGCAACAACAATACAAACCACCTAAATCACATTAAAACTTATCACACAGCATTTATGGCCTTCAACTGAACAGAAAAACAGTCAAAAACACACATCTAAATGTAAGAGCACGTCACGTGATGCATCTGAACGAATCACGTTGTCAGAAATTGACATCAGCCAATGAAATTTCGCTTTTAGAGTTAAATGCCCATTGTACTTTCCCGATTGGTTGCTGATAAAAAGGAAATTACCATATTTGGATCCGACAACAATGGCGAGAGAGAGCTTTCCAACAGTGTATGTGATGACAGGGTGCAGACAGAGATCGCGGAGCAGCGTGTTGATTTAGAACGCCAACTTTTGTTGAATTTAGGAGAAATCTACAGACGCAAATAGATAAAGTGTAGTAAAATAAAGACCTAAATGTGTATTTTGGACTTTTTTTCACCATAAGTCTGAAAGAAGACATGTTATTGAAGACAAATAGCCCAAAATCTCAAAATTGACCAGTGAAAAAAAACAATGTTTTTGCCTGCCGTGTCTCGGCTTAAGATTGGATCGGCAAGTAGGAACATTCAGTCTAATGATGAGTATAATCATGTTGCTGTTTTTCAGATGTCAAATGTTGGTTGTTCTGTGTCTGTTGATCTTCTGTCCAATTGCATAAATGGAGACCAACATTTGTCTGTATGTCTGTCTGTCTGTCTGTCCATATAATTATAGAATCAAAAGTTAATTTAAATCTTTAATGCCATGCATTGTAAAAAATAATAGTTGATTTATTATCATCTACGTTGGCAAGGAAGGGACCCTTCATCTAAACATTTACATTTTGTAGTTTTTTTCTTTCTGGAAATGGCCACTCAGTGTGAGAATACTTCTAGATCCGAAGACTTGTTTTGTTCTCACGTCTCTAGACAATTTATGTTTGTGTTTTTTTTTTATAAAAAAAATTTGAAGTGTGATTTAAGTGTGAATCGAGTCTCTATCTCTAGGACTATTTACACAATTTACAGAAACCTTAATTTCTGCAAAAATTGGTCATTCAGAAATCATGACAAACATGATAATATTGATGATACAACCACTATATTTACCTATCAAAATTCACTTTCTTTCATCTAACTGCTGGCCTTGTATTCAAGGACATTTATTTAATGAGAACACAGTCAGCAGTCGTGTCTCATCATGCTTTTGCTTCACACCGTCTGCTGACTCAGTTTCATCTCTCTTTGTTTAAGGCTAAATTATCAAGTCTTTTGACTATATGGGTAACAAGCAGCGTGTGTTTGATATTCTGTCAGTCTAAATGATCAGTTTGTCTCATTTTAAACTTTCTACAGTCGAGTCAGCCACCCTGAGTCTATAGAATATTCATCTGCTAATGTTCTGGTTCCTCATTATACAGACACAGATGGAGCCACTTAATTTATGTTCCAACTGGTTTTCCATGCAGAGCTGGAGATGTAATATAAAGATTAGGATCAGCCAAAGCCCAGCTTTCACACTGTTTGCTCTTATAACACCTCCAAATGTGCACTAAAATAATAATACCCCCCCCCCCCAAAAAAAAAATTGTTTGGCTGTTTATTAAAGCACACAATAATGCCTTATTCTGAATGACCATATTCTACATCCCTTAATCCTCAAAACCTAAACTTAACAACTACCTTACTTAACTATTAATAAGCAGTAATAGTCATAGTTAAAAGTTAGTTAATAGTGAGAATTGGACCATAAATTAAAGTGTGACAAAAATATATCTAAGTATCAGTTAAATTTATTTAAAGAATATTTAAAATAAGCTAAGGAAAATCAATGTCAAATATTTTCTCATCTGTATCATGGATGTGAGAACTTGTCATTGACTACTTAAAACAATTAGAGATGCACCGATTCCAATTTTCTAGGCCGATTCCGATTTTTCATTGAGTTTGACCTGCCGATACCGATTTTAGCCGATTCCGATTTCATGTTTTCTAGACACTTTACAACACACATAAATATTTATTTTCTATATTTTTTTGTTTTATAAAACACCATATACTTTTACCCAAACCTACTCCAGTTCTTGTGAAAACACACTTTTTTTGTTTGAAATCATATTTATTTTGTCCATCAAAAGTGCATGCTTTCACTTTAATTGAGCATGAGCTGCGCAGCAGAAATAGATTTGGCGCCGAAACCCCGCGATTTGCTATTGCTCACTACTCACTATTTGACCGGCATAAAATCGGCATATGTCAGACTGACCGGCCGGTCGCCGATCATGGCCAATCACGTGAAAATCGGCCAATTCCGGTCACCAGCCGATCAATCGGTGCATCTCTAAAAACAATATATATTTTAGCTACAGTAGCTAAAATTATAATGGTGGCAATTTTATTGACGGACAATTTACATAGCATTGCAAAACTTTATAGGAATGACACAATTTTTTTAGTGGTCTTGACTAAATGTTTTAAGTTAATACAAAAAGATTAAAACAAATAATTTAAAAAATATATTAACTGTAATTCAATTTTGTGGAAAAGTTTTCCTTAATTTTATAAAAAAAAAAAATATATATATATATATATATATATATATATATATATATATATAAACGAGTTGCCAGAACAGTAAGAAAAATAAAGTTAACTCAAAATGTATCTTTTTTTTTAACTGAAGATTTAAGTCATTCAATATTCAAGTCATTCAATATTCATTCCCCAGCCTGGTTTCATTGAGTCACCTGTGTTCAGTAAATGTGATTGAAAACATAATATAATTTATCATAAATGCAACAGAATCAACCAATTAATGAACCCAGTATTAGATTAAATAAGGATTCTTAAACATTTGGATGTCTGTAAAGGTCCTGATTTCATTTTTAGATGCGGTCAATATCATACATTTCGGTGTCTATGCAAGTGATTTTACGTGTGGTAGAACCACACTTTACGGATACAAAATACATACTCATGATGAGATGAAGTTAGCTTCTCAAATAAATCTAGTTTCAAAGATGTTTAAGTGACAAGACAAAAATACTGACTAAGAGAAGGATATTATGCCGTACACCATTGCTTGATAACTTCCTGCTTATTAATCTAAATCAGCATGTGTACCCCAATGGATAGTATAATTGTATTGTACTCCAGGTGTAAATTCTGCTGATTCCCAGCAGAAATAAATGAGACCTCCAGTAGGACGTTTAATACTCTTAGCAGAGCAGCAGCACTGTTGGACAGGCCTGATACTGCGGTACTGAAGAGCCCACGGCCAGGACCTCCACGCTGGAGCAGAATGTTAATTAAGAGAGTAGGAGGATGGATCACGCTGGCTAATTAGAGCGAGTAGATGCAGAGGGAGAACGAGAAAGAGAGAGAGTAGCACAGAAGAGTGTCCTTAACTGAAGGGTGTAAGTCTGGGGAGTAATTAGGATAGTAACACCCATGCAACAGATCAGAGAGGAAGAGAACGAAATACAAAGCATGCCACCATCCACTCTTGGTGTCCTGCCACCGTTTAAACAATATCTGCAACGCCTCATCCTATATTGCAAATGTCATTAGGCAAATAAGAAATATCAATAGTAATACGCCACAGTGTTTAAGCGGAACTTCCATATGGAGGGAGGCCACCTCGGGCCAGGCCTGGCTGCCCACATATATGGCTTATTAATTGCATATTGATTGGCTGGATTCCACAGCATAGGAATCTACTAATGCATGATGACGTCTGCAAATGGTCCATTCGCTGCTCCCTGGCGTTTGAGGGTAAGAGAGGAGCTTTAGCAGGCATGTTGTGCTGGTATTGATGATTGAGTTAGACAGATTAATATATCTAGATTATAGCGGGTCGTATATAATGGCCTTGTAAGGGTAAAGAGCACACAAGGTGAAACGGAAACCCTCCCCAGTGCGGTCTGGTGAATGCCTTTTATATGATGTGAGGTTTAACCTCTGTTTATCCTTCATGGATGTGTTCAGTTGTGCGTCTCTGTGTGTTTTGTCTGCACTGATTGTATGATGCATATTGCATACAAAAATAGAAAGTTCTGGCTGAAATTGCCATTTCCAATATGACTGTGGGAAAACAATGTTTTCCTGGTAATATAGTTTTGACTTGTAATCAAATTGATTATTGTGTCATCAATATTACGTTCTATTCTATCTTTTGTAATATCCTTTAACAAACAAAAGCCAGTTCCTTAATGACATCATCAACCAGGAAGTGACATCATTTAGGTGAGAAAACAGCAACATAAACCTCAGTCAGTGTTAGATAAATTTAGTAAAGCTTTGTGGTATTAGTTAGTTTATCTTGGTGGTGATAAGCAACGGCTAACTTTAGCTCCACATTTCCATCCTGTTAATTGTATTGCCATAGTAAATATGGCCTTTAAACTCAAGCGTATTCTGTTTTTTTTTTTTTTTTAGTTAGCATAACAAACCCTGTTGCGAATTCAGCTCACATCCCAGCATTCCTATCTGCATGAGCGAGAGTGTTTACACGTTAGCATCGGGCCAAAGGGAAGCTTTAGCCGGCAGCAGATTGTTTCTTCTTTATCTGGCAGGTCTAATCCAGTGTGTGCGTGTGTGTCGGTGTTTGTATGTGTGTGTTGTGTGTTGACTCTCCATTAAGCCGGTCCAGAACTGTTTGCTTTGTTTATCAGGTAGCTACAGGCTCGACTCACTAGACACACAGCGTTCTGTCACTCTTACCCACAGTGACAATACAAAAGACAACCGTCTCTCAAGCAGTAACACAACGCCCAAAACATAACTGGAACTAGTTTTTTTTTTGTACTCACAAATACTTATATCAAAAGCCTAACCACATTGGCCCCCAGAAATACCTGCTGCCGTTAGCGCTGGTGCTTTATTTTGCTAATACTGTCTGTCTGAGGTCTGTACAAGTAGGTAAACTGCCCTCGGGGCTCGATGCTGTCAGCGGTGCAGAGGTTGATGGGATTGTTCTGTCAGAGGAGTCATAGAGCACATCAAGTTCATTCTTCAGCTCTCTATTACCTCCGAGGTAACCCGTTTACTCCCGAACCACCTCCTCTCTCTCCAGTGCCGCCCCATTCTCCATCTTCAGGACGCCACATCGCAGCCGCAAACATGATTCCGCCTCCATGGAGTCATTTTTAACGCTTCCTTAGTGTCTCTTTTTGTCATCTTCTTTCTTATCCTCGCCCTGGCACGCAGACGCACATATATTTTCCCACCGGCGAGCCAGAGACGCCGCAATACGCACCGATATGAGCTAATAAAACTTATCCTATCAAACTTCATGTTCTTCCAAATCACTGCCAGAGGTTTCACTCTAAACCAATTGAAGGAGGATCTATATACCGGTGTCTTCTTTTTATTGCCATCTCCACAAAATGCCTGTTCTACGCTTTTCATTTGAAAAGTGTGGCAGGGAAAAGCAATTCCTTTTTCCTTTTATCTCTTGCCTCTGTCAGCCTAAGTGGAGTTGACACTCGAGTACATGCTGCAAGAGAGGCCAAGAAGAGCGTTTTAGCACTGAGTATGTATGCGCGCTACCTGGAGATTAGCCTTCACTTCAGAGATGCTGACATGGCAAAATTCACAAATAAGAAGTTTGCATTCGCAGCGCATTTGTTTTGGTGCGTGTCTGTGATGTGTTCAAGGATATCGCTGGATCAGATTTTTGCATCTCGTTTTTGTCTGTGAGAATCAGGGTGTGTTTAGATGGATAGCTAAAAGGTCTGATGAGTTTTTCTCATGCAGTCTGGAATGCATCCCAGCATACACTACTGTTCAAATGTGTTGGGGTCGGGAAGATTTTTAATGTTTTTTTGAAAGTCACCAAGGCTATTTATTTGATAACACATGCAGTTACTAAAACAGTAATATGGAAAAATATTACAATTTAAAATAGCGGTTTTCTATTTGAATCCTATATTTTAAAATGTAATTTATTTCTGTGATGCAAAGCTGAATTTTCAGCATCATTCCAGTCTTCAGTGTCAGACGATCCTTCAGAAATCCTTCTAATATGCTAAATTGCTGCTTATTATCATCAATGTTTAAAACAGTTGTGCTGCTCAATAATTTTGTGGAAATATTATGTATTTTTTCCTTCTATTTTAATGAATAGAAGATTCAAAAGTATAATTTTTAAGTGTCTTTACTATCACTTTTGAACAATTTAATGCATCCTACATTGATAAAAGCATAAATGTGTAGTTTAAATATGCTGCCTTCAAGTTAGTGTGTCCGAATTCAGTGTGAAGCTTTCCCAGACTTTCATGGTTGGCTGAAAACTCAACACATTTATCAAACTACATATAAATCAAGAATAAAGTAGAGTTCTAGTATAAATCTGCACATCATATAACGTTAAGTTCAATGAAGCATGAAGCTAAAAGTCCAATATCAAATCTTAAAACATGGTGACATACAAAATAGTGTACAATTTACTATTTATTCTTGATTTTCTTTTTTAAATCAGCACACCCAATAATTAGCCTGGCTCCGCCCTCCTACATACTTCCGCTCAATTTAAATTTTCCTTCAGTATACGTCGTCTGGGTTTGCGGTATATTCAAGGGTTTTCTCCGGCCAATTTTTACCTGTCCAATCAGTGAACAGAGGGAGTGGCTGAGAACGATGACGTTGAGGTTGTGTGCTAGTTTGAGTCTTCATACGTCACGACCAAACGTTAGCGATTGGTTATGGCAGATCCATAGTGGCTCTGGGCAGATCTAATAGTTTTAAACTTCAACAGAGTATCCGCCTTCAAGGAAGTTAAAGTCGACATGAAATCAAAATTGACCCGATATACTTAGTTAGTGCATATTACTAGTCTTGTGATGAACAATTATTCCGTGCAAGTTAATGCACAGACATTTTTGTATTTTTTTTGCCGTGGTAATCTTTAATCAAAGTCTGAAAAGTTACGTCCGGTCTGGAATGGCGTTCCTTTTCTGATGTCGTCAGTTTGACGACTTGGGTTGAAAACGCTTAACCTCTCCCATCAAACCGTTAGTCTGCTATAAGCGAGAGACGGAGAGGAGGAGCGCTAAAGTAAAACCCTGCCCTCTGTTCAATATTCCCTTTCACTTGGAAATACGTCACAACACTGGAGAAAAGTTATTTTGCTTATTTTATTTTGCTCTTATTTTGCTCTTGATTTTTGCATTTGTGTTAAAAATGTCCTGACAAAAGAGAGAATAAATATTAAAATTTCAAAGCAAAATCACATAGTGAAAGGGTGGTCACACTTTTCTTTCTATTGACTTCCATCCATATGATAATTCATATGACTTTGTACTAGGGACTTCCCATCTGTGATGTACAGTATCTGTAAACGCACTCTCTTTATCAGGTCAGGTTTGTCCCAATAAAGATAGTCTGAAATCAATGTCTTGATGAAAATCTAAAAATATTTGTTGGAGGTTTAGGGTGTTTAAAAAATCACTAGCAAAGCACAATAGAAGTCAATGAAAAGTCTTCAAGTGTGTGTGTGTGTGTGTGTGTGTGTGTGTGTGTGTGTGTGTGTGTGTGTGTGTGTGCGCCAGTGTTCCTGTTTAACCTTCTGAGTTTGAGGGAAGTGGTCATAAATATACAGTAGCATCTGTCCAATATCAGTCCTGTCCTGCCAGGTAGGCTATTGGTATCAGCCTGTTCCCTCAGACAACCTCTGATCTACCCCAGCAGAGAGACACTTCCCAATGACCAGCACAGATGGATTTGCATATGTATAAATCTTAAAGTATGTAAATGCTCCCGTTTAGAAAACTTTTTTCCTTGTCACACCATATGGTGAGAATTACACTTCAAATCTTCAAATCTTATCCTTTTTTATGCAATTAAAAGGGTTTTGTAGTGTTTTTCTATGTACAATGTCATGAATATTTAGATTTTCTCCGCTTCATAGATCCATAGTTCAGCCCCACTTCCTGTCACTCCTTCTAAACAGGAAGTGACACTTCAGGACATGGTTATAGATGGTGCCTATTTTTCTAGCCTAGCTTCAGTGGGCAAGTGATAGAGAGAGTGAATCAGTATGTCAGTGTCAGAGGACGCTATGGTGACGAGCACACTAAAGATGAACGGTTGTGCGGTTCATAACTGCTGTCAGAAGTTTGGACTAAGTTCATTAATTTCTCAGTAGGATTTCAAGTACAGGCGCTGTTTTTTGTGATGCATGTCAAAGTGTCACCCAATGTCTCTGTAGGAGTTAAGAGTAAACAGGAATGCAAATATTTATAGCGATCTCAAAACCGCTTTGTTTGGCCCTCTGAAAATGAATGAGATTAGGAATCAGATGTTAAGATTTATCTATAAAGCTGTTCCTGAGCAGTACAACCCAAATGTTTGCTTGTACACAGCGCATTTTACAGAAGACACTGAATAGAATACAACACCGGTTATATACAAAGACTACTTTCCACTGTGAAACGTTCTGCTCAAGTCGTACTTGCACAGTTGGCTCAATTGGCTCTGATCAGGCTCGAACTAAAACGGTAAAACCTACAACATTATTATTAACTACGTTTTTACAATTGCTTAAAGGAACACGCCACCATTTTTTAAAATAGGGGTTATTCACCGTCTCCCCTACATTTAGATAGGTGGGCAAACGCATTTTTGTCTCAGTGCATGCATTGTCTTAGTCTGGCAGCGCCTTACTAGCTTAGCTTAGCATAATGAATGGAATCATTGGTTGCCGGATAGCATGTCGTGAGTAAAAGTGATAAAAAAAAACAAAAAACAGAATTACTTCTTGTGGCCTGCGTATTCACAACGAGTACAAATAGCAATGCAGATTAAGACTGGGCAATTTCCTAGGCAGATATTGACTTGGGACTATATTGGTGTGAAGCTGAGGCTCACGATTAAGCGGCATTACATTTCCGACACACGATTGAGGTGTTTGGCCAATCAAAACACACTGGGTCAGCTGGCCAATCAGAGCACTTTGAGCTTTTCAGAAGGAGGGGCTTTGGAGAAATCAGTGTGTTTCAGACAGACTGGGAATAGAACTGCAATGTACCGTATGTGATAATGAGTGTTTCTTTGAACATTAAAGCATGTCAACCTATTTTATTACATCCAATAAACTAAATAATTAACTTTTAGGATAGCATCATACATGTATGACCCCATTAATATGTTTATTCATATTAAAAAAATATGATTTTTTTGGGGGGATGTATAGTTTGCTTTTTGCAGCATATCATTTAAAATTATATAAATAAAAATGATTGTAACATTATTTCACTGTTTAGGTGAAAACTTGGTGACTAAAACTACACTCTTGCCAGAAAGACCTGGCACATTTGTATAAAGTGGTAACCTGCAACTGTTACCTTAAATAACTATTTCTACTTGATTTAACCCATGAACATAGTTTTGTTGGCAATGGCATAAATGTATTTAGATTGATTCAGAGATGTTACATATGTTTTACTCATAATAAAGCCACATAATTTAGATGTTACTTTTTTCAGTGTTGTTGGCCAGCCTTACTAGCTAGGTTATATGGGGAAAAGCACCGCTGTGTTTAACTACCAACTAGACCAGCACCAAACCAGCATGAACAGCATGCTGGTCTTTTCAGAAGGAATTGCAGCATTATAGAGCAAAAATGGTTGGAGGAAAATTGTGGAATGAGCTTTACTAGACAGCTGGAGATGGCTGTAAATATCTTTCTCATTCACCATCCATCCATCCATCCCTCCACCCACCACATGTTTCATTTGGCGGCTGCTTTTCTTGAGGTTTCCCTGATGGATCTCTCCACAGCTGCAGCCCAGCCCAAACCTTCTGTTTATGAGTATTGAATGAAACATGTCTCAATATTGAGCTCTGTCAGGGTTCACCAGTGGGCACGTGGTCAGCTGTAGCTACAGACTTCATTATGCATACACATCGATTGCTGCAGCTTGTGCCACCAGGGAGACTTGCCTGAAATGCATATGTTATGTTTTTTCTTCACTCTTTCAAAGCAGTAGAGAATTATGCCGGTCATGTCTATAATCTCACCAGCAGGAAAGAGAAATCTCATAATGATATCTGAATGATAAAGGACTGTAGACAATGTCCTATAGTATACATTCATCTGTACTGTATGTTTTCCTTGGAATCCTTTAATCCTCTTAAGCTACAGGAACATCACTGTACCTTTTCTTTAAACGCAGTTTTAACTGAAATCGTCCATTTTGAACAGAACTAAGGCATAAAGTTGCAGTATGTAATAATGACTAGTGGTTAAAATGGATAACGCCCACTCCTCCTCAGACTCGATGCTCACGCTGGTTGCCAGTTTGAGAATACGCAACAGGAACAAGTGCAATGGACATTGGGAGGCGATGAGCCTTAGGCCCTGTGTCCACCAAAGCGTTTTTTTTTCACGCGGCTGGCGTATTTGGCTGTAATTGTTTTCAACGGGCGTGGCGCGCTTTTAAACCACCAGAAGCGCTGAGCATTCTACGTTTTTTACCGGTCGCCAATAGTTTAAGAATGTTCAACAATGTAAAACGCAGCGCTCATCACTGTCACTTTTTACCCAGCCATCCAATCACAGTGGAGGAGGGGCGGGACAAATAAAACACCGACCTACCGTCACATTCTGCTTGTACAACGTCAACAAATGATGACAACAAGCATAATAACGGAACAAAATAATTTAAAGCAAGAGCCAGACAAATACTTTACAGTGTATTTACATTTTATATAGAAACAACACTAAAACAAACTATCTGTGAAATTAGATGCTAGTAACACTTCCGCAGATCATAGCAAGCAAAGCATCTCAACTAAAAAAAAAAAAAAAAAACGCTGAATCTGCGATCTCTGACCTAGTTTGTTTGCTGGCTTCCATGGCTACAATACGCAATGTTTTCCACCGGCTGGAAACCAGGGGTGTCGAAATACTATTGGGTGAATCGGCAGTGGGCGGGATCACACAGACCAAAACAAAAACGGACATTCCGACACGGAACATATTTCAAAGTAGAATAACTGGCTGTAACATTGTTTTTCGTGAACAGAATGTTTCCAAAATATCTGCAAACATATTATGGTATTGTTTTGCTTTAGTACAGTCAAAAAGTTACATACAGCACCTTTAAACAAACTAGAAATGACTCACTGTATGTTTAAGATAGATTAGTCAATAATCATTCAGAGATGTTTGCTGGGGCTTTTTTCAGTTTTTTTTCTCTCTGTGTTATAAATTACAACGCTGGTTGGACTAGTGTTCTGGTGTTCAACCATGTTGTGGCTTGTTCTTATTTTGTTCTTTTCAATTTCAAAGCCCAACATGGCACAGTCACAAATCCTCCCCTTAGCTACGTTTAACTACAATGAAATATCCCCCCACAATGTATGTGACAAATCAGAGTTTAAGACCCTCTTCTCGGGAGCAGTAATACATTTTGCGTACATGGCTGGCCTACTGTGATAGAGAACAAAGTGCCTGAAGTGTGTCAAGCTTTTCTCTTGGATGCATCCGTGCTCATTCTCTCCCGTTACTCGCCGTTCATTGTAATATTTAAATGTGCTAAAATCTGAAATGCTTATTTATTCCTGCCCTCCCCTCTACACAAAAAATAAATCCATTTTAGCTGAGTGCTTCATATATCCCGGAGGTAAGGAATAGTGATTGCTGGGCTGGACATGTATGCATTATGCATGAAGTTTCCCATGTCTCTCTATCTCTCTCTTCCCTTCAGCACAGCTGTAGTATTTTTTGAAATGAGAGGGCGACTGAAAGAGAGCAAGAAACGGAGAGAGAAGGTGAAGGATGGAATCGCTAACTTCATTGAAATAAGGAAGTGTGCGGTTGGAAACGGCTCCTGCTGCGCAATCCTTCATACCGTCTAATCTATCGCATTCAAAAATGAGTAGGAGAGCTGTAAGTCATTGAAGTTGCCCTCAGTCAAGGACAGAAGCACCAGGTCTTCTGGATGGCCCTGCAGGCAACAGCACAGGTGTATGTGTTTTTGTGTGTGTGGGGATCAAGAGATATCCGACAGATGGTTGGAGGTGGTTTATTCACAGCAACAGATTTGTAGTATAGCAGAGCTTGGCATTCTCATAGGGACTAGTGGAGATGAATAATTTATATGTCATGAATTATCTGCCAAGGAACAAACCTTTGGAATGCTGTTCCCTTTAATTAGGCAAAAGTGGCCAATAGTCACTTAATGATACATTTAGTTGCATTAGTGGCTGAATTAGTGTCTTACCTTAGATCAGTGGATCTCAACTGGTTTTGCTTCAGGGGCCAGATTTGACAGTGGGCATCAGGTGGTGAGCCTTTAAAAAAAAAAAAGAGAGGCCAGATTTTATGATGTGTACAGCTGGGGGCCGGATACCTCTCCTTCATTTTATATATGTTGACATTGTGTAACTGCGTAATTTGTAAATTATGCGTGGCGGGCCACATATAATATATTTTAATAGACAAGCTGTGGGCAATTTGAAGTTCATCCTCGGGCCATAATTTGCTCGTGGGCCAGGCTTTGGACACCCCTGCCCAATGCAGTACTGCAATTATCAAACACATGTCCTTATTCAGTTAAATAATAATGACATGAACCACATAGACCCATTAATATGCAATTTTGATTTCTAAATGTCTCAGTTTTAAAATAAAGGAATCAATTAACAATATATATATATATTAAATAAATCACTTTTCATATATATATATTTACATTTACAGATTACTTTTACAAAGTAGTTTATTTAATTAAGTTTAAAATGTAGTTATACATTAATATAAAAATATATACACATATAGATCAAATATTACAGTAAAACAGTAATCAATTTTCAAATTTACAAATAAATAGAAAACATTAAACCTGTTGTTAACACTAATAACGGCATGCTATGAATCATTAATTAAGTATTTGTAAATAGTCAACTCATCATTTATAAGGCATTAATACACATTAATAAGCAGTTATACAGGTATACATGCCTATTCTTGATTTATAAGCATATAATTGTATTTTCATACTTTATTAATGATCAATTTATCATTTTTAAATTAAGCATTCTTTACAAACCATTATTTAAGAGTTGTCAGTGGTTCATAACAATATAATTTAGAAAGTGCAAGTAAATGATTAATAAAGTATTAAAATATACATTCATACATCTTATTATTTAGACATATAGTAATAGTTACTCAGTGTGTTAATAAATGATTTTTCACGTATTATTTGCAAGACATTAAATCACTGGGGGTTTTAAACGGAATGTAATGTGGTTAACTGGTTCTGTCCAATCTGGATGTCTAAATGCGGTGAAGTGAACAAGTTCTTAGTTATTTTTTGTGATTTTGTTCAATGTGTTTTGAAAAAAGCTGGGCCAACCTTTGACCTGACCTTTGATTGGTCAGCTAGATTGCACTGCAGAGAGAGGCAGTGACTCAGGCTTTTTTGACAAGTTGCTAAGTAACAGAGTGATGTGGCCTCCATACAGTCTAAATGCGGCTCTCTGCCTCACCTGCTTCATGCTCCCTATAGAGGAAAACAGAGGAAGTGTGCAGGGGATTTTTTGTAAGCTGACTGAAAGCAGCTATTACTGAAGCCTTGTTCCATGGCCATCATTTTTTTTTAAAAGTGGTGTGGTCTGTTGTGTTGGGGTGGGTGCTCAGATGTGCAGATCCCAAAATGGTTTAGGTCATGAATATTAGTCAGGCTATGCATTAATAATGAAATCAAAATCATTTACTCTTTTGCTAAATAAATAGTCAATGTGATAGTCTGTAAAAGAGTATTAGCTAATTTCGCAGTAAAATCTGAAACAGTAACATTACATTTAGGGCTGTCATTTTAACTTACTTAATTAGTTATGGAAAAATATTAGTTACAATAATTTAACACATTTATTCCACCTGCCCCGCAACAGACCTACGTAGTTAATCTTACATTTCATATAAAATATCATACATTTTGATTAGTGACGAACATGATGTAGCCTATTGAATGCAGTTACAATGCCTCTAAAATTCAAGATATCAGAGCAAAAACTGCCCCTGTGTGAGTTTTTGTCTCATATATAGGTTAACTCAAATCTTCCCTTCATGGCAACAGTTTTAAAAGGTGTTTTTGCATAATCACCTTTCTCTTCATAATCTTTTTTTAACAATTTCAATCTGGTTTTTGAAAATTTCATAGCACTGAAATGCCCCTGTTTAAATGACTTACTAATGACTTACTTTTGACCTCTGATGCTGGATCTCCTACTATTCTTATTCTTATCCCATATTAGTGGTGCATTTATACTGTGGATCATACTCTTTTACTTAATTGCCATGAAACAGTTTTTTGGTATTTCTTTCACTGTTTTAAACTGGTTTAGATCTTATTTGACCAAACGCAGACAGTTTGTTGCTTTAGGAGAATATAGATCTGATATTGGATCAGTTTCTACTGGCGTCCCTCAGGGCTCAATTGTAGGACCCTTACTTTTTAGTCTTTACTTATTCCCACTTGGCCAACTTTTACAAACTTTAGGTATTAAGTATCACTTTTATGCCGATGAGACACAGATCTATATTCATTGTAAACATGGTCAAAGTGAGGTTGTCTCATTGCTCACTAAATCTATTTCTGAGATAAAATCATAGATGGCTAACAATTTTCTTTGTTTAAAAGGTGATAAAACTGAGGTCATGCATATTGGTTCTCCTCAGCAGATCCACAAGGCTGACCAAACACTTATCATGGATGGTTATGTACCTGAGTTTAAGAAGAAATTAAGGAATCTAAGGAATTTGTCATTATCTGCGTTTCCATTACCGTTCAAATTGCGCAAATTGAAAATGCGCTCAATGGAAATGTTCCATTATATGCTCATATATGTTGTATGTTGTTATTGGGCCCCCTTCTAAAAGCTTTAAATAGCTTCTTTGGGGTTTCCCCCTTTTTTCACACAATAACCATTCTATATTGTACTTAGTATGTGTCTTCAAAATGATAACGTGTGAAAAATAAAGAAAGAAAGAAAGAAAGAAACACGTCAATTTCGCAAAAACTCCCATTTATCGCAAAAAAGTGTTTACGCTCGCATGAGGTGGTTTTTCAGGCAATTCGAAAAATAAATATTTCGGAAAACTGCAATGGAAACAGTTTTTGCGCATTTACAGTCACCTGACTTAGAAGGTGCGGTGTGTTCGGACAGAATACGAGACAGAGTAGTTTATTAAATTCATAAAAGACAAAATAATTACAGGAATACTTGATTCTAAACCTCAAAGAAATGGCACAATCAAGAGCTTGAAGCAGAAATGAGTGAGAAACACCTCATATATGTGCCGCTCACAGTATAAGGATCTTTCCCTACCATTAATGCTTGGATAACATGCCTACGTCTCCTTCCGTTAAAAAAAATAATAATAATGTCTAGTGCGGTGGCTGTGATATGTAAACCTACCAACGTCCGTTGCCATGATTTTTTAAATGACTTGAAAAAAATAAGTTTTAGTCGCATAACATCGGTTAATGGAAACAGCGTCATTTCGCAATAGTTTTGTATCAATATTTAGAAAAAAAACGCAAAAGTTTTGCACAAATCTGTAATGGAAACGCGGCTATAGACATTTGACCCTCATGTACAAATTGTTATAAAGATATTGAAAAATTGCGTCCAATGTGTCAGTCATCATCTGCACCACTCTGTCTTCGTTTGCACTACACTTCCCTGAATCCCTCGTGTCTTCACACCTGAACTCACTCCCTCAATTACCCACCTGCTCATCGTCTTCATCCGTGTCACCTGTGCTCACCTCATCATTATTGATTGTGTCTGTATTTAGTTTCCTCTGTTCAGTCTGTCCTTGTCGGCTGTTGTATTTAGTTGTATGTGGCCTGTTTATACCTTTTTGGGTTATATTTGGAATTAAACTCTTGCATTGAAGCCCTCTGCCGTCCTCCTCTTCTTCCGCCTGCACACTTAGACTTGCTGACCAAAGTATTTATCTCAGCTTTTAACACCATATAATCCTAACCGGTCTTCGCTCTTCTCAGCATAGTGTGTTTGTTGGTTGGTTGTCCATCAAACACAATGTTGCGTTGGTTACAGAGCTTTTTCTATTGCTGCCAACAGGTGAAACCAACTTCCAGTTGAAATTACTGAAGCAGTCTCTTGGAATTTTTAAAACATTTTGAAAACACATTTTTTTTTAAGTTACTGTTGATTGTGGTAGCATTGGTGATGTATGTTTTAATACACCAATGTACTATTATTGATTTATTTTGTATTTTCCTTGTATTTTTACCTTGCAATGCTCTTTGAGAAGCTCATTTAAAGGCGCTATAGAAAATAAAGTGAATATTATTATATTTTATATACAATATTGTCTGTTTTTGCTATTTTTTCCCCAAAGAAAATAGTACCTATAAAGTCAGAGCAGAATTGTTCCGATCATAATATTTTGGGGTCCTTGGCATCAAAAGTGGAAATATTTTTGTGTTGAGTACAAGTAGTTCTGATCCAGATACCAGGGTTTAAAAGCAATAGATTGGAGTGTGTGCTGGAAGAACATTCCCTTTGTCACTTTCTGCCACAGATTACATCATCAACAATCACTCAGAAAAATGTAATGACAAATTTCAGTGCCAGATTGGCACTTATTATAACACGCATGAAATACTGGCAGTTGATAGTATTGTATTAGAGACATTCCTGCCCCAAACTATTTCATAAAGTGGTGTGGATAAAATAAAAAGTGATTGGGACATGCCCTACTCGTCAACACCATAACTATGGTTGTTATTTGAAAGGACAACAGAAGAACAAACAAAGAGATACTGCATTACAAAACAGAATGAGAAAAACGGATAAATAGAAACAAAAACTAAATTTATAACAGATTGAAATAACCATAAAATGTAGTGAAAAAGAAAAAAGAGGAGTTTGTGGCAGAAAGTGGGCCTGACTTTTGACCTGACCTTTGAGAAAACTCTCCTGGTTTCTCGGACTTTCTCTCCTCCCCTCCTCTTCTTTTGCCAAACTGTCACATCGCATTAGCAACCCTTTCTCAACCTTGCCCAAATGTCTCTGCCGAGGAGCAACAACACATAAATTAATCAGCAGAGATCCGTCAGATAATTCTGATCAGGGATTTCAGGGTCTGAGCCAAAGAAGTCTTGCAGCATGAGAATACCCTGTAAAATAAAGTAGGATAGCACATACTTTGATACATATATGAATACATTAATTTCTATCACCATCTCCATAAGAGAGGGGCCATGCATAATGAATATGGCGGCAGCCTGCTCTATAGAAACCACTAACCATGATGCATCAGGCCAAAGCCTTAAGGCCTAGCGGTTTTGATAGTGTGTGACACAGTGAAGGAAATGATAGGGCAAAACTAACCCAAGAAACATCCATCCATCTCTCTGAACATGTCTCTTTCATTTCTGTTTCTTTAAAGCTGGGAATATTCATGATGTGATGAAGTTCTATAAACTCTGCAAGTGTGCGTGCAAATATAGATACTGCATCCGAAATCGCACATCCATACTATATACAGTAGTAGGCGAAAAACAGTATGTGACAAAAAAAGTATGTTAGAATTTACAGTATATTAAAGAGTCAAAAAATTTGTGAATGGCAGTGACGCAACCAAAGTCCCTTTCAAGGATGTGATGCAACTGACGCTGGTAGGTCACGTGACAAGGGAAGCATGGTGAATATAGTACATCCAGATTACATACTAATACACACATTTACTATATAGAACACACTTTTTTTTAGCAGTCGTGAAGTAATATTCAAATAACCTACTCAAGAGAGTATGCGATTTCAGGCACAGCCGATGAGTTCAATTTGAGTCTGGTTTTTGCCAATTCCTGATCCCATAACTATCCCTAATAAATAGGCAAAAATGGCTAAATATAAATGTTTTATATGTTTGTTTGGACTTTTATTTAGTTAATTTTTTTATATAAAGTAGTTCCATGCTACAGTGGCCCAGTAGTGCACAACACAACACAATTTAAAAAGCAAACGTAAGTTCACAACACAACGAAATGAATCCACAACACAACAGAAAATTTACAACACAATGGAAATTAGCCACAACACAACGGAAAATTTACAACACAACAAAATAAAGCCGCAACACAACGGAAATGCTCCCTAGTGACCAGACTGACTTATTACAAGTGGAATTGTGCCAATACCTTCCTGTAATTCTGCAATTCACCAAATGGTTTTTATTTTTATTCATCAAATTATATTATAATAAATTATAAGTTTTAACCACTTGGTGGAATTGCCAGACGTTCCCTTATGGATCATGCGCTGTGCTAGCGCGTCTAAGCATTCTCGAGTATAAATACGCAGCTGTAATTCATGTAGGTTATTTTGAAGTAATATTTTTATGTCAATATACAATGGTTACACTGTTAAAACCAATCGTGGTATTGATATATTAAGACTGCTGACTCTATAGAACAATGGCTAGAAAAACTAACTTTATCTCCCTGCGAGAGCCCTCTAGTGGTCGGGAGCATTTCCGTTGTGTTGCGGCTTTATTTCATTGTGTTGTAGATTTTCCATTGTGTCGTGGCTTATTTCCGTTGTGTTGTACATTTTCCGTTGTGTTGTGGATTAATTTAGTTGTGTTGTGGCTTAATTTTGTTGTGAACTTATGTTTGCTTTTAAAAATTTCGTTGTACATGTAAACAAATTATAACACAACTTTATTTATTTATTCTTTGTTTGTTTGTTTACTTATTTACTTATTTAATTTCGTTATATTTTTTGTTTTGATTTGATTTTTGTGCAGATACTTCTTACACTTGTGATTCATATTTAAATGCGGCCTCCTTCAATAAACAGCCCCTGTAATAAAAGCCCCTGTAATATTTTTCCGAAAACAACTACTGAGCCCAGCCCCCATTTTTGACAATGATTGAATCAGTTTTCAGACTTGACCCCAATCAGCCTCAGTCTCAGGGCACTGACAGCCACCCCCCACCCATCAACCCTTTACAACTGTCAAACCCCTTGTCTATTTCCTCTTTACATAATGGCAGTCATGAAACCCACTGTGCAGTAATGAGGCCTGTCTGCTTTCTGAGGAGATCCAATGAGTCCACGTTGTATCCAATGTGGACTCATGCATTTTCTGTAAAGCTGCTTTGAAACGATGTGCATTGTGAAAAGCGCTATACAAATAAATGTGAATTGAATTGTTTCACTGCTTTAACACACACACACACACACACACACACACACACACACACACACACACACACACACACACACACACACACACACACACACACACACACAGAGAGAAGAGTTTAAAAGAGAGAGAGAGAGAGAAAGTTATGTGCACATTCAAACAGTTTTAAGACTTCCCTACATGCCACCAGCAATAACAGAATGATTTGATGGTTTTGCGGTTGTCTACTTTGCCCTGTGGGTGCAGATTCACATTGATGTTTCACATTGGTTTTTGATGAATATTGTTTTTTCTTCGCCAAAACAAACACCATATTTGTGTGAGTTTTTCCCGAAGTAGTCTGCTTGTGACAGCTGGTGGGCTAGTCAGAGCGCAGACCGCTTTGAATTAGCTGATTGCTTTTTGAGTAGAGTGAGCTGGAGGCTTGGATAAGGATCTCTCGCTGTGTGACTTTGTGCCAGGGAACCTGTGGCATTGAAACAATATATTGTTCATCACACTTTTTCCTAACACACACAGTTTCTGAAATAATGGTTATGAAATCATCTTAGACTTGTTCAAATGCCTCTCACTCCACTTCCTGTTTCCTTACAGACGTTTCCTATTTAAATGCACGTAGTCATTTGCACACTCGGGCATGCATATCGTCTCTCCTGGTATTTGTTACTCTTCTGATTGTGAACAAATCTGTAATGTGAGAGTTAAATGGGCAATGCTAGTGCCTCTGATTGGATATTGGATGTGCTCTGTTTGGAATGGAGAATATTTATTTAATTCTAATGAATGTTAAAAATAATTTAGTAAAATATGCTGGTAAACTAGACAGACAGACAGACAGACAGACAGACAGACAGACAGACAGACAGACAGACAGACAGACAGACAGACAGACAGACAGACAGACAGACAGAGATACAGGTAGATTGGTGAAACCGGTAGACAGACAGAGATAGACAGTACAGTAGGTAGATAGGTGGATAGATAGACTGAAAGGCAGGTACATAGGTAGACAGACAGACTGACAGACATACATACAGGTAAATGGGTAGATGAAACAGACAGACAGACAGAGACAGGCAGACAGACAGAGATACACAGACAGGTATATGGATGGATGGATGGATGGACGGACGGACAGGCGGACAGATGGACAGACAGCTAGATTGATAGACAGACAAACAGAGACAGGCAGGTATAGATAGATAGATAGATAGGTAGATATATATATATATAGATAGATATATAGATAGATAGATAGATAGATAGATAGATAGATAGATAGATAGATAGATAGATAGATAGATAGATAGATAGATTAGATGGATAGGTATGAAGACAGACAGACAGACAGACAGGTAGGTAGATTGATGGACAGACAGACAGGTTGATAGATAGATACAGTAAATAGTCAGATAGAGACAGACAACCAACATATATAGACAGACGGATAGGTAGATAGGTGGGTCGATAGACTGACAGGCAGGTAGATGGGTAGACAAACAGACAGGAAAATGGGTTGATGGAATGGACAGTCAGACAGCGATAGGCAGACAGACAGACAGACAGACAGACAGACAGACAGACAGACAGACAGGTAGATTGGTGGAACAAGTAGACAGACGGAGATATACAGATGAATAGGTGGGTAGATAGACTGGCAGGCAGATAGATGGGGAAGGAATAGGCAGACAGGCAGACAGACAGACAGAAAGACAGAGATGGACAGACAGATGGGTAGGAAGGCAGATAGATGGATAGACTGACAGACAGACAGGTAAATGGGTAGATGGAATGGATAGAGATAGACAGACAGGTGGGTAGGCAGATTGATGGATACATAGAGAGACCGGCTGTTAAATGAGTAAACGGGACATGCAGGCAGGCATGCAGATAGATAGATAGATAGATAGATAGATAGATAGATAGATAGATAGATAGATAGATAGATAGATAGATAGATAGATAGATAGATAGATAGATAGATAGATAGATAGATAGATAGATAGATAGATAGATAGATAGATCGATAGGCAGATAAATGGACCGATAGACAGACAGATGGACAGATAGACAGACAGATGGATGGATAGATAGATATTTTTTTGTAAATTTTGGGAAAAATACTTGTTTTATCTCCAACATTCCCCCAGTTCCTCTGTTTATCAGTGCCATAGGCTTTTTTGTTTGTTTGAGGGTATGTCTCACTGCCTGTGTGTGTGTGTGTTGTTTTTGTGCATGTTTAAGGTGTCGTGTGTGTTTTTCTAAATGACTGTGTGCATATGCATGCCTGTTTGTAGTGTGATTGAGAGGGAGAGTGAGAGAAATATATAGGGCAAGTTTCAGGCAAAGCTATTTTCAAAAGGTCACATCTCATGTAATGTGAAATAGCTCTGTTTCTTATTCACACTAGCTCTTTCTTTCTTTTGCTCTTTCTGTCATTCTCTCTCTCTCTCCCTCTCTCTCTCTCTCTGTGTACCTGTGTTCATCCATCTGTGTGCTTCTTTAAGGGGTTTTAACACATGTGACAGAATATAACCGGCCCACCTGGCTTTAAAATGCATTGGAAAGGAAAGAAGGCAACACACTTTTAGAATGAACTCTGAGGTATGAAGTATCTGTGTAGATGTGTAGTCATCATTCATTGGCTGGAGGGAGCGCTTTCTCAGACATCTGTGCTGTTCGAAGGGAAATGCAGATAAATATGCTGGCATCAAGATGGAAATAAAAGATGGTGCATACAAGCTATGAACCCACCATTCAGTTCCAGCTATCAATTATTCAGTGATGCCTATTGGCAAAATGAAACGGGGGAGGGGGCTTGAACATATTATAACATGCAACAACAAAAAAAAGCTACATGTAGATCAGCTAAGAGAAAAAGCGAGACCAATGTAATAAATGGCTTTTAGAAGGAAAGGTCTGGAGAAAGGGAAAAACACATGAAAGAGTAAAATCAGTGCTGCAAATCTGTGACGATAATAACCATTTAATTTTCTTTAAATGGACTTGGTGCTTTTGAACTCTAACAGACCATTATATTTGTGGTATCAGAATTACACGCTATTATATTGCATCATCCAGTCAATTATACTGCAGAACTATTTTTGCTCCTTTTTCTGATTAGATCAGTACTAGGGCTGGGTTGAAACACATCGATTTTAAACCATTTTCATTTTGATGATGATATCAATTCTTAAATCCCAAGAATCGATCTTTTAATCTATGCCGTTATCAGTTGATGCATGAACTAAACTTCACTTAACATTATTTGTAGCGCATCTTGTCCAATCTTGTCCAAAAATTCTAGCTTTGTTTTATTATGAAATGCTCAAATGAAATACCGGATTTGGCTCTCTTTAATGTGGCGTTTAATGTTTCAACAAATGGTCATTGAAGTCTACTCCAGGAGATCAAACCAAATATTGTATGAGCTGGTTTACATCACATAGTGTATTTTATTTAAGGTTTGCAATTTTGTGGATATATATATATATATATATATATATATTTAGCAATAAACATTAACATTGTTACATAAACATTGTTACATAAACAATAGTAATTAAATTAACCATTTAATTCAATTAAACACACAAACAAAATATCAAAATATGCAGAGATTTTGTTCCTTTTTTTTTTTTTTTTTTTGCCATGACGTTTTAGTAAAAATCAATTGGACAGTAAAGTTATAGTTCCTATGCATGGATGAACTATTGATCAGGTATGCATTGTACAATGCTTGTAAATTATGTTTTTATGAACGTTATTATAACATATTCCCAATATGCACTATCTTTCAAAAGTTTGGGGTTGATGAGATTTTGAAAGATGCATTTATTCAATCCAGAATACTGTAAAATAGGTAATTTATTTCTCAATTTGACCTAAAAAAAAACTTGTTTCTGCTTTTAATATACTTCAAAATGTAATTAATTCCTGGCAAATTCAGTGTCTCATAATCCTTCATAACTCATTTTAATATGCTGATTTGGGGCTCAATAAACATTTGTTATTATTATCAATGTTGAAAACCGTTATGCTGCTTAATATTTGTTGTGGAAACTGTAATACATATTTACTTCTTTGATGAATAGGCCTAGGATTTGTTAAAAATAACAGCATTTATTTGAAATATATATTTTTGTGACATTGTAAAAAATGAACTGACCCCAAACTTTTAAACAGTAGTGAATGCATGGAAATCTTAATATGTAATATGATATAAATATGATATGTTGCTGCTTTAAAGTGATTGTGTCACTCTGACCTACATGCATCAGGCTTGCCTTCATAGTTCCTCGTGTTTTCCCATCACGTTGATAAGCTTACCATTTAACACACTGAATTCTCTTTCATTTCAATAAAGCCATCAATCCCGAGATCTCCCGAGTTTCTTGTGGGCGGCGTTGTGTTCACTTTGGCAAAAAGAGCAAGTGTTTTAGCTGCAAATCTAATGTAGGAATCCTCAGTTCCTGTGTAAGTGAATGAGAGAGAGAGAGAGAGAGAGAGAGAGAGAGAGAGAGAGAGAGAAAGAGAGAGAGAGAGAGCAAAAGGTGTTACATCTCTGTTGAGTGCAGATGGAGACTGTGTTCTGTAAATGCACATCTAATTGTTTCTCAAGACATCCTGCACCAATTTACCCTCCTACACTAGCAACGTGTTCGCACGCACTTCCACTAGAGCAAATGCTAATGCATAAACTGCCAGACAGGGATAAAAACTATCTCCTATGGATACCAGCCTGTCGCTTTGAATTTCCGCCCCATCCAGAGACTAGCCACTCAAGGTGGAATTGGTATTGCCTTACATGAGCACCAGGCAGAATTTAAATTGAGAATGCACGCCAGCCACTGCCAAGTGTGTAGCAGATTGACATTTCCTTTGTGTACGAGAAGTGCTGTGGATTTACATTCGCTGTTATGTAGACGTGTGGGATTTGAAACCTGTACATTACCTTCTCCGAGCGCCCCGAGGGAGAGGGCCGGCTCTTCCCCTGCGTCTGCGAGCTTTGCCTGGCCGCTACGTTATCGGGCTCCATTTACAAGGCAGCGAGGTGGGAAAAATGGCAGGTTGGATCTGATGAGAGAGGATGGAGTGTAACACTTGTAAATGTCAAGCTTCAGAGTAACTCTCAGTCCCGAGAGACCCTCACTCAAATCTCCTCTCTCCGTCTCTCCGAGCTCTGGGAGCGTCTCCAGGACAAGGTGTTTCTTTCGCTCCACTCCATGTTTGTTCTCTTCTTCTGTCCATCTCGCTCTTTTATACTCTGCTTTGACCGCCTTTTCTGCTTTTCTGCTCTTTCCTCCGAATCTTGGTGTAATGATTGAGTCTCGATGAATTGATTACAAATCCTGCATATGCATCAATCTTAAAACATGGATTTTTGAATCATGAGTCGTTTGTTTAGATCAATAAAGGTGCGGTCACACTCTTAGAAGCAAAGATGCTATACAGAACCATAAGGGTTCTGTCAGGCGCTTCATACTGTATATAGAAACATTTAGGGGTTCCCATCATGGGATCATTTATGAATGTACCTTTAATTAATTTTGTTTTATTCATAAATTTACTTTATCACTAAAAAGATATGGGGGGGGGAAACCCTTTTAAACATGAAAGTATTGTGCAATCATTTAAGTAATTTCTTATATAGAACCTTATTGGCATAAAGTGTTCTTTAGAATTGAGTCAAGTACCCTAGGGTTCTATATTGAACCCCGTCGAACCCTTTTTCCACCTTAGAGTGCACATTTAACGGCATTTCTGCGAAATTTTTTGTGCAAAAAAGGTCAATTGTCAATAGCGTATACGTATGAAGCTCACACAGAAGTCACTTTCATTCAAACCAAGCAGATTTCTGTTGGTCATTGGGGTGAACTTATGTGACCAACTTGTACATGAGCACAATCCACGTGAGGAACTATTTCACCCTCAAGCGAAACTCCCGAATACATGAATTCCTTTTGGAATGACTGGATTTCACACACTTTTAATTGCGCTGTGGTAAATTGGACTCAACCTCAATCGATTTAAAATGCGAATGAATTGCAATTTTAATGATCTTTACCGCCTTTCACTGAATCATGGTTGCTCTCCGTTCCATCCGTATATACGCTTTTCACATGAGCAGATAACACTGACAGCTCTCTCACAATAGCGTGATGAATACGTTCAAATCTTTGATAAAGCTGCTAACCCTACTACTGAAATTAAACTCTTTCATTGCTTTCGAAAAGTAAATTACACAAAGAAGTATGCAACAATGTCTGTCTTGGCGAGTTTTCACATTAACACCGGTTTTGTATTAAGTGAACATAAACGTGCTGTATGTTTTAAAGTGACAGCATCCTAATATTCCTGCTGCTGTCTATATTCCTAAAGGATTAGTTCACCCAAAAATTAAAATGACCCCATAATTTACCTCAAGCCATCCTAGGAGTACAGTATATGACTTTCTTCTTTCAGCCTGACACAATCAGAGTTATATTAAAAATATCCTGGCTCATCCAAGCTTTATAATGGGAGTGAATAGTAACTGAGGTTTTGAAGCCCAAAAAAGCATATCCATCCATCATAAAAGTAATCCACACGACCCGAGGGGGTTAATAAAGGCCTTCTGAAGTGAAGTGATCCATTCTGTGAGAAAAATATCCATATTTAAAGCTTTATAAACTATAATCACTAGTTTGTATCTCTGAACTCACTGTTTGTATGTATATTATATTATATATATTAATGTATTAACTACAGTTTATAAACTATTGGGCTAAGTAACTATGAACTCATAGTTTACAAATGATTTGTAAATATTTTATTACTCTATACTTATTATAAAGTGTTACCAAATGTCTCAGTGTTTTCTTGTCTATATAAAATTATAAATCAATTGGGTCCAACGTTGTTTTGAAACCAATTGTTGTGTTTCGCAGAAGAAATAAAGTCATAAAGGTTCGGGACAACATAAAGGTAAACGTTATTTTGGGTCAACTGTGCCTTTAAATAATTGAATCTCAAGAACAAATCTTCTCTTTTTGGATTAATTTGTGATTTCATGTCTTAATGTGATTATGGAGTCAAAGGCAAATCCTCAGTGATCCATATCATTTTTCTGATCTACCATCAAGATCCTTTTAAAAGATTGTTCGGAGTGCTTAGTCACCAATGTGATCAAATGAGTGGAATATGGAGGAAGAGAGTGTGACAGTGGGTGGGCTGAATGTGTGCTGGGACTCTTGCCATGCAAACAAACACTCACACACAAACACACACTCTCATGCATAGATGTAATCTTCCACAAGCTCACAGTTTATTGCGCCTATGGGTATAATTTTATGCTTGAGTGAAATACTAGCTACTGTTCTGCATTCACTATAGGGCAGAGACAATGACAGGGACAGAAAGACATGCAGAGGAACAGCTGAAACAAATGAGTCACAACTTGAAAAAACTCCATCAAAAACATAAGACGATTCTACACCGGTGTGGGTGTAGAAAACAAATGGAAAACACAAGTAAATAAGAACAATCACTCTGCAAAGGTTACAATGACAGTCCTTTTGTGAAAAGACAGGCCTGTGTTAATGCTTGCTGAGGAAAGTTGGATTGTTAGTGGATGTATCTTGGTTTATTAAACTCAGAAAAACTAAATTGATCCTAGGCTATTTTTGTTAATCTACCCAAGTCAAACATTCATGTAAAAGCATAATTAGAATGGAAACTCCACTTTTAAGTTTGACCGTTTTTTATTTTTTGGTCAAAATGACTCTTGAATGGGAGTGCATTGGGCACGCACTACAATGAGAGCATCAAAATCACTGTTTTTAAAACACTAGAAGGCTCGACACTACATAAAACTGTGCTTGAAGTATCACCAGGGGCTCTACACATGAACTCGAGCATTGACTACATTGTTTGTGTACAGAGAGTTTACTAAAAAGAACGATTTTGAACAACTCACTGTGTTTCCGTCCGCCGGCATTTTGTCAGTCACAAGTAGTCGATCTCCGAATGCAACGTAATGAACTGACTCCATATGAGCAAATGTCATGAACTTGTAATTCCAATGAAAAGCATGATAACCTAAACACTTAGCTCATGGCAATTTATATGGAAACAAGCTTTAGGAGCTTTCCATCTTTACTCTCCTCATGTTACGTTGCATTCAGAGATCGACTACTTTTGACTGACAAAATTCCAGCTACCGGAAACACTAACTGATAAAGTGAGTCGTACAAAACCTTTCTTTTTAGTAAACTCTGTGTACACAAACAATGTAGTCAATGCTCGAGTTCATGTGTAGAGCCCCTGGTGATACGTCAAGCACAGTTTTAAGTTGTCGAGCCGCCTTAGTGTTATAAAAACAGCGATTTTGATGCTCTCATTGTTGTGCCCCATGCACTCCCCTTCAAAAGGCATTTTGAACGAAAATACGGTCAAACTTAAAAGTGCTTTCCATTCTAATTATGCTTTTACACAAATTTTTGACTTGGGTAGATTCGCCAAAAGTGATCAAAATTGAATATTTTTGTTAGAGTTACCCTCTAAGAAGATTGTGTGTAATATCATATGTAATATTCCAAGTTGTCAATACCATGTTGTCATTGACAAATATAGTTTACATTCAGATTACATTCATATTACACACAACCATTTTATATACTGTAGAATGTACTTTTTAAATGGTCATCACGTG